>NC_091951.1:98593536-98601036 GCF_031021105.1 Erythrolamprus reginae | reverse complement strand
CATCAAGATTTGATGGCACATAATCATCAATTACTTTAAAGCTATAGAAACATAGAAGTCTGACGGCAGAAAAAGACCTCATGGTCCATCTAGTCTGCCCTTATACTATTTTCTGTATTTTATCTTAGGATGGATATATGTTTATCCCAGGCATGTTTAAATTCAATTACTGTGAATTTATCTACCACGTCTGCTGGAAGTTTGTTCCAAGGATCTACTACTCTTTCAGTAAAATAATATTTTCTCAGGTTGCTTTTGATCTTTCCCCCAACTAACTTTAGATTGTGTCCCCCTGTTCTTGGGTTCACTTTCCTATTAAAAACACTTCCCTCCTGGACCTTATTTAACCCTTTAACATATTTAAATGTTTCGATCATGTCCATATTGCAAAAAGAATTGTATTATTTCATAATTAAACATCCCCTGCCCCATAAGAATGTTGAGTGAAGGAAGCATCTACAGCAGTGTTTCCCAACCTTGGCAACTTGAAGATATTTGGACTTCAACTCCCAGAATTCCCCAGCCAGCAAATGCTGGCTGGGGAATTCTGGGAGTTGAAGTCCAGATATCTTCAAGTTGCCAAGGTTGGGAAACACTGATGTACAGTATAAGTAACCACAGGCAGCATCCAGAAAAATAACTCTGCTTCTTGGAAGTATGTTATTTGACAACACTCTACCATGTACATGTATTTCAGACAATGTAAGGATGCTTTTATTCTCTAATCATCCAGCCTCCTTCACAGAATGCTACAAAGATTCTAACCAACACATTTGGTTACTAGCTAAGATGAAAGAACGTTTGAGTTCTTCAATGGGTGGAGGGCACATGTTGCCCATTCTTGGTATATCATTTAACAAATGAAAAGCAGAGTGAGCCTGTGGGGCATAGTTCCCTCTAAGCTGAGCAGTGAGCAATCGCTCACTTAAAAATCATCATCAACTCAGAGTTTTCCAAACCTGCCCAGAAGCCGAGAGGGAAAGAGTGAGAGGGAAGGAGAGAGAGAGGAAGAGAGGAAGAGAGAGAAACAGATAGAAAAAAGAGAGGAAGGAAAAGAGAAAGAAAAAGAATGGGAGTAAGGAAGAGAGAAAGAAAATCAAAATCTAGTTTGAAACTAGCTCAACTATTTAAGTGGCATTTTGATATTGATAGAGTTGCCCTATTATGAGCTCCCTGTTATAGACACACAGTACAGTATTTCATTTTGAAATTCTCTGAGGCAAAACAGGGTGGTTTTTTTATTTATTTGTTTGTTTGTTTGATTATTTATTTAATATTTCTGTGCCGCCCAGTCCCGAAGAGACTGCTGCACAGACACTATACTTTTCTGCCCACCCCCCCAAAAAATTAGAGGGAACACTGCTGTGGGGACAGAGAAGACAAGAATCATAGCAAGAAAACTTCTGATTTCTAAATCTTGCATAACTAATCCTGGAGGGGAGAGAGGTGCATGGTAGGGGGACAGCAAATAGAGAATAGGAAGCTTTTGGAAGAAAAAAGACATACATGACATATTGAAGCTTTTGTGCTGTGAATTGCGAATCTGCAACATCCTAAGACTCTCTAAGATACCTTCCAATGAACAAGAGGATCGCTCCCTAAATATGTGAAATTTGATCAGTATCTTAAAGGTCTTCTAAATAAGATGCTTGTAAAAAGCACTGCGTGTGTAATATTTCAATAACATTAATAAGCCTGTTATTATAACATGCAAATGTTCCTTAAAATGTTATATAATGGTTTCATTGCATGTGCTTGGATCTATATTTTTAAAAGCCTTAAAAGCTTTTGTAGTCAAAAGGTGAGATATCAGTCATAAATAAATAAATATTTTGGTGGTAGAGGCTTTGGCCAATTAATGCTAAAAGCTAGACTTTCCTCAGTTGAAAAAGCTACAACTTAAGTTTCTTCTGGGCTCATTCCAATAGAGCAGTGTTTCCCAACCTTGGCAACTTGAAGATACTGTATTTGGACTTCAACTCCCAGAATTCCCTAGCTAGCATTCGCTGACTGGGGAATTCTGGGAATTGAAGTCCAAATATCTTCAAGTTGCCAAGGTTAGGAAACACTGCAATAGAGTAAGAGGGTACTTTTAACATGAATATAGCAAGAACAACTCACAAATATCTCTGGGACCGCCTTCTGCCGCACGAATCCCAGCGACCGGTTAGGTCCCACAGAGTTGGCCTTCTCCGGGTCCCGTCGACTAAGCAATGTCGTTTGGCGGGAGCCAGGAGAAGAGCCTTATCTGTGGCGGCCCCGACCCTCTGGAACCAGCTCCCCCCAGATATCAGAGTTGCCCCCACCCTCTTTGCCTTTCGCAAGCTCCTTAAAACCCACCTCTGTCGTCAGGCATGGGGAAATTGAAATTTCCCTTCCCCCTAGGCTTATAGAATTTATACATGGTATGCTTGTATGTATGAGTGGTTATTTAAATTGGGGTTTTAAATATTATTTTTAATATTAGATTTGTTTACATTGTCTTTTTATATTGTTGTTAGCTGCCCCGAGTCTTCGGAGAGGGGCGGCATACAAATCTAATACTGTAAATACAAATACAAATACAAATACAAAGAAGTTAACCTTCTTTTATGCATCAATGGGAGCCAACCATCACTTCATACAGAAGGGTATAATTAGTGTAACAAAATTATCAATGAAAAAAAAGCACTCGGCTTTTACTGATATAACATGAATACTTGTATTTTGACAACAACTGAGCCATATAGACCAGATGGCAACTGGTTAAAGCTCACCTGCAGAGATTTAATCCAAGATAGCCCTCTGGGCATTAGAAGATTGCAACTGAGAAATCTAGCAGAAAGCTCTGAAAGAGAATCATTATGAACTACAAGTTTGATGATAATATTTAATTAAAATGCTCTTTGGATTTTGATCACAGTTGGAGTTATCGAGCATTTTGAAATAGTTTAAATTTCAGCAATGTCTGGTTGCTTTGTTATATTGAAAGCTGGGCAAACACTTGGTTGCCTGGAACGGGATTAACATGATTAAAAGGGCAGAGCTCTGTCAGACATAGATGGACAGAAGCAGGCTTGCTTGGATATATTTTTTTCTAGGTTTGAGGGAAAAGGTTTGGGAAAAGATTGCTTTTCAAAATTATACTAACAGCATAGTTCCCTCTAAGCTGAGCAGTGAGCAATCGCTCACTTAAAAATCATCATCAACTCAGAGTTTTCCAAACCTGACCAGAAGCCGAGAGGGAAAGAGTGAGAGGGAAGGAGAGAGAGAGAGGAAGAGAGAGAAACAGATAGAAAAAAGAGAGGAAGGAAAAGAAAAAGAAAAAGAATGGGAGTAAGGAAGAGAGAAAGAAAATCAAAATCTAGTTTGAAACTAGCTCAATTATTTAAGTGGCATTTTGATATTGATAGAGTTGCCCTATTATGAGCTCACTGTTATTGACACACAGTACAGTATTTTATTTTGAAATTCTCTGAGGCAAAACAGGGTGGGTTTTTTATTTGTTTGTTTGTTTGTTTATTCATTTATTATTTCTGTGCCACCCAGTCCCGAAGGGACTGCCGCTCAGACACTATACTTTTCCGCCCACCCCCCAAAAAAATTAGAGGGGACACTGACTACAAGTAAGTCTTTTTTTTTTTTGCAATTGTGATAGGAAGAAACTTCAGAGAGTATAAATCCCAGATTATCTGCATTCTGGAAAGACATTTTTTTTGGGGGGGGGTGAATTTGAGATTGGATATAATCCAAAATATGCTTTAGCCTTCTTGACAGAGTGGCAGGAGAACTGGAAGTAGTAATTTCATTCAGAAAATAAATTGGATATAATTTAGATTAGAATATACTGTAGTTATGCACAGTTATGTATGTTTGATTTTTGCAAATGTGATATAAATGGATACAGTCATAGGGGTGAATATTTTGCTGGTTATAAGACAGTGTTGGGAGAAATATCCATCTAGTTCAGTTCCAAGCTGGGAGAAAGAAACAGGAAACAGCATGGAGGCTGATCGGAAAGATGGTTTATTGATGAAGCAGAACCACATATTTGTGATTCTAGGCAGCTGACAATATGGAGTTGGGTTTTTAAAATACCTTCTTTGGACTTTATATTTGAGCTTCCTGTTCCTGTGCAAGAATATGTCTTCTAATATTCTATTGGGCTGTTGTCAGATTCCTATGGGTTTATGTAGGGTTAAATAGGGGTCATAGCTGGCTCTATTGGCAAAAGAGGACATGCAAATCCTAGGGCCTTATCTGAGCTAATTTGGTTGAAGTTTGAACTGCTCTGGGGTTGATGCAATGAAGGGGCTTTGGACTGCTCTGGGCTGCTTCTAATCCTACCATTCTGCCTTTGTTTCAAAATATCCTGTCTTGGATGGATGACCAAATCTGCATTTCTAAAAGATTTTTGACAGGGGGCAAGGAGATTGAGGCTGGTTTCTGAATAGGCTGGCCCAATATTTCTTAATGGGCAGAAAATATTTGCTGGGGACTATTAAGAAAGATTGAGTCTGCTTCCTGCCTCTAAACCCCCCCCCCATGTTTCTCCATTTCTCATTTAGAGAAATATACTATTTTGCCTTTTTAATATTCCTTAAAATATTCCATTCTTCTGGGGGGGGGGAGGGCTTCCCACAACAGGTAAAGCATTGTCCAAGACTGTAAAATGCTCACCATTTTGTGACCAGCCCCATCTGTCTCTGCTATCAATGGGAAATGAAAGAAATAACTTAAATAGAAGTCTATAATAGCTTTTTCCATGGGAATGCTTAGTGTGCATCAACTACCATAAATATTAGCTATTGGGAAAATAAGGGGCCAACTGAGGTGCTGCAAAGTCCCTGAGGGGAACAATGTCTCAGAGGGACTTAGAGCGCCCCAGCCAAGGGGGGGGTCACTCATGAACACCAATCCTAGAAAGAAGACTTGGATACATTTCTCTCTGGGTGATATGACACAGTATTGAGCTGTGCACCTCCTTTTATTGGGGGGATATGCAAATGGGAATGATTACACATCCATGTCAAGTGATATACAAACATCCAATCTCCATATGGCACGTAACCAATTTCCACTGAGCAAATGTCTCTCATGGCCAATTTCCTGGGACCCTTTGTTGTTTAACACAGCTATCTCCTGTTTACCACAAAGCAAGGTCTTTTATCACAGCCTTCATCCTGTTTACTCTAGGCAATGTAAATTGCATCCTTAGATCACACAGTTCTTTTCCTGCTGACACATTCTTGTTATCCAAGAAGAGATGTTGAACCGTTTTATGGCCGGTCATTTCGTTAAGCAGATTTCACCAGAAATGCAGACTTATCTTATGTGACTTTTACATGCAGTCCTGTCCTGGCTAATGAAATAAAAGTGTATAAGGCATTTATGCTAGAAGTACAGATATATTAAAATCCTATCCTAACATTCATACCCTATCAGGCGGCTACAGCCAACTCCAAAAATGTCTATGAATATGATAAAGGGTTATGCATAGTCAACGTAAGCATTTCAGACATAAACACTCTAGAAAATGTCCAGAGATACTTTACTAGAAGAGCCCTCCACACCTTTGCTCGCAACAGTATACCCTATGCAACTAGACTTACAATCCTAGGTTTAGAAAGCTTAGAACTACGTTGCCTTAAACACAACCTAAGCATAGCCCATAAAATCATCTGCTACAACATCCTTCCTGTCAATGACTACTTCAGCTTCAACCACAACAACACACAAGGACACAATAGATACAAATTTAAAGTAAACTGCTCTAAACTCGACTGCTGGAAATACGACTTTAGTAACCGAGTAGTTGATGCAGGGAACTCACTACCAGACTCTGTAGAATCATCACCTAACCCCCAAAACTTTACCCTTAGACTATCCATTGTTGACTTCTCCCAATTCCTAAGAGGTCAGTAAGGGGCATGCATAAGTGCACCAGAGTGCCTTCCGTCCCCTGTCTTAATGTTTCTCTTTTACTAGTATTATGTATATAAATATTATTATATCTTTGTACACTACCAATATGTACTTGACAAATAAATAAATTAAATAAATAGATTAAAGAGCATGGGAAATTTGGTTCCTTTTGCATTGGACACATAAGCATACCCTGCAGTTTTTTGGTTTATGCTTATGTTGATGAGATAAAGTTGATGCATAAGTTTGCCAATTAGCTTTAATTTAGTCATGCAATCAGGTGTTTTTTTGCTTATCAGTGTGTATATGCCTTCAGTTGAGAGTCACCAGGTAGTGGATGTTCTTTAAACTTGGCATTGTTTTTTTTTCTACAGCTGCTTTTTTAAGCCTCCGATTCATCCTCCGAAGCAAAGAACCTATTTGCTAAGCCATACATTCCTGCCAACAGCTACTTTTAAATTTAGATCTATATTTGGCTTTACTATGGCACCATTATAGCAGCATGCTTTTTAAAAGCAACTGGAAGAGAGCTGAAACCAGGAACTATCCTCTATGAACTTGATGGATAGGTTCGTCTGATGCCAATTTTCCTGACCCCGGGTAAGGCCTAGTTATCTTTATAATGTATCAGGTGCACTGTTTTAGGAAAGTTGTTTAAAAGTAGAACTGAGCTTCCTCCCCTACTTTAAGTAGACAATAGCCATTGGCTCCAAGTGAGCCTTAATCTTCTAATTATTTAGTACACAATTTAATGTCATTAACCATCTTTGAGTGGATGGAATTGCTCTAAAAGCCTTCACTCCAGAGTTCTAATATTAGGTTCTTGGCAACCATCCCTGTGTATGAAAAGAAGCCAGTTTGTTTACCAGGAATACAGACTCATGTTACAGAGCAAATGAGCAGGGAGCTATTAGTCTGATTCGAGCACTTAACAATTACTGATCATCTCGTCTTTGGATAATGGAAGTGATCAGCTGCAAGTGTAAAGGGCATGGGTTTGTTTGCTTGTGGCACTGTGGAAAAAGATCAGCCTAAAGCAAACTCTCTTGGCTTGAGACTTTGCAAAAATGAAAGAAACATCTCATAGAAACATAGAAGTCTGACGGCAGAAAAAGACCTCATGGTCCATCTAGTCTGCCCTTATCTCCTTTAGAGACCATGCCACTCTAACCTTTTAGGCTAGCAAACACCCAACCAGAACATGTTCTTGCTGATGTTTACAAATAGATTCTTTCACTGGAGATAACTACAATTGGCAATGGCAATAATCATATGTGCCAATGAGTTAGGTTTGGTATATTTCAGGACTATCTCAGGGGGATTGGGAGTAGGTGGTCCAGAGGTACTCATCCTCCTGATTTTAGTCAATGTTGGGACTAGTGCACAAGCCATAATTGATCTGCGACAACGAAGAGCTACTCAGAGACGGAATCAATTGGCTAAATACTTTCAGCATTAAAGTGGCAACAGCTGGGTTTGGGTGTGGTGCTCTTGGGAAAGGCTAAAAGGCAGACCCACCCTTCCTGGCTTGTGGAGTTTTATCTTTGAGAGTCGTGGGACCTGACTGTGAACTTTGGCGTCTTGGAATCCTGGTTT
>NC_091951.1:98481036-98588536 GCF_031021105.1 Erythrolamprus reginae | reverse complement strand
GGTAAAAATGTATCTGGACAGATGAATGCTTGATTAAATGGCCTTTGTCATTCATTCAAAATTAAGGTCTCATTCAATACGACTTCCCAGATTGTGAGGTGGATGATTAAGGGATATTGCAACTGATGTTTTTTTCCTTTCTGATTACTTGCTGTTCATGAGTAATATTTCTATCCTCTCACCTAGTCCGGGATCAATCTAGGTTGGATGAAAAAAATTGCCGGTTATCAAAAGGAAGCATATAACTTTGTTTCTTCAGTCGGCGAAGCAGTGGAAGTGATGTGCCTGTGCCTGGAGGCTGTTGGGGTCTGGATGGGTGTCAACAGACTCAAGCTCAACCCGGATAAGAGGGAGTGGCTGTGGGTTTTGCCTCCCAAGGACAATTCCATCTGTCCGTCCATCACCCTGGGGGGGGAGTCACTAACCCCCTCAGAGAGGGTTCGCAACTTGGGCGTCCTCCTCGATCCACAGCTCACATTAGAGAAACATCTTTCAGCTGTGGCGAGGGGGGCGTTTGCCCAGGTTCGCCTGGTGCACCAGTTGCGGCCCTATTTGGACCGGGAGTCACTGCTCACAGTCACTCATGCCCTCATCACCTCGAGGCTCGACTACTGTAATGCTCTCTACATGGGGCTACCTTTGAAAAGTGTTCGGAAACTTCAGATCGTGCAGAATGCAGCTGCGAGAGCTATCATGGGTTTTCCTAAATTTGCCCATGTCACATCAACACTCCGCAGTCTGCACTGGTTGCCAATCAGTTTCCGGTCACAATTCAAAGTGTTGGTTATGACCTATAAAGCCCTTCATGGCACTGGACCAGAATATCTCCGGGACCGCCTTCTGCCGCACGAATCCCAGCGACCAGTTAGGTCCCACAGAGTTGGCCTTCTCCGGGTCCCGTCAACTAAACAATGTCGTTTGGCGGGACCCAGAGGAAGAGCCTTCTCTGTGGCGGCCCCGACCCTTTGGAACCAACTCCCCCCAGATATCAGAGTTGCCCCCACCCTCCTAGCCTTTTGTAAGCTCCTTAAAACCCACCTCTGTCGTCAGGCATGGGGGAATTGACATGTTCCTTCCCCCTAGGCTTATAAAATTTATGCATGGTACACTAGTGTGTATGATTGGTTTTAACTTGTGGGGTTTTTTAAATTAATTTAAATATTGGATTTGTCTTACATTGTATTGCTATTGCTGTGAGCCGCCCCGAGTCTGCGGAGAGGGGCGGCATACAAATCTGATTAAACTTATAAAAAACTTATAAATTTTAGTGTAATGTAAATGTGGAACGGCATGGAATATAGAGCTTGATGTTTCAAAGGATAAAACCGTAACATAGCAGGTCTATTTGCTAAATATAAGCAGATCAATATATTTTTTATTATATTTCTTTGTTATATTTATATGCCGCCCAACTCCCGATGGACCAGTTCACAAGTAGGACATAATGCCCCATCCTCATCTAATCACCATTTGCGACCTTCTCTGCTGGCTTCTCAGTCAATGGAGAAGCCAGCAAGAGAATGTAAATGGTGACCGTCTGACCTTGCAGTTAACAATGTTGTGGGATTCATTTAACAATAAGAACTGCAAGTGGCAGAACTGCTGTTGTTAAGTAGTGCAGCCACATGACATGTTTTACAACTGCATTGTAAAAGTGATGCAAAGTCCTGTCCCGCTTACTTTTCTTAACCAAGAACTATTTGTGACTTATTCGAAGGGAGGTTTAATGATACTTCAGAGTATTTTTCTAGGTTCTAGCGGGGTTACCAGAGCTGGTAACATTGGTTAACTATGAAAGATTCCCATCTCCCAACAAGAAGTCTTGCTTTAGAAGAGGTATTGTACTGAGTTCAAAGAAAATTATTTTATTCATTCAATTTTTATGCTGCCCTTCTCCTTAGACTCAGGGCGGCTTACATGTTAGCAATAGCACTTTTTAGCAGAGTCAGCATATTGTCCCCACAATCCGGGTCATTTTCCCCACCTCAGAAGGATGGAAGGCTGAGTCAACATTTCTAAAAACAACACACTATATGCAATGTGTCATTTAACATTTTATGTAATTTACACCTAAATTGTAACTGATTCTTTTTTCAAATTCAAAATGGTCAATATTAAAGTAACATATTTGCATACAATATTTGCAACAAGCTAAAATCACTAATAAGACCCAATCCAATTTGTTTAGCTTGCACTAGGGTGCTTATTGTGAAATATACATTTATGTATCCATTGTCACTCAGCACAGGATCTCAAGTGAGATCTAGGCTTGATTAATTTGCATGTCTTTCTCTGCTTACATTCTGCATTCCAAATTATCTCATTTGTTTTATTACCTAAACTTTCCTTTTTTTTATGAAGCTCAAATAAGAAGAGATACCTGGGATCCACATTTTCTACCAACAATAGAATATACGGTATCAACTGGAAGCTCCTCCAAGGATTCAAGGAACAGTTAAATCAGATGTTTTTCCAACTCTGTAGTCGTATGAACAATGAGCTCTTAGCATTTTAAAAATTTTAATTAGCTCTAAAATATGGAAAATCTCTAAAGGAAACTTAATTTTTGCTATGTGAGAAAGAATGTCATTTTACTGTATGTCTCTGGGAAATACATCTCATGAAGTAACAACCTACTCTCAAAATAGCTGAGGAATGTTTTCTGAGTCTAGTTATATGCACACAACTGAATAGTGCAAACAGCGATGAGATTATAGAAAGGCTTAGTTCCATTTTCATAACTGAGATTAAGAGCTGTCTGTATTGTAGAATCATCACAGAGGTACTGACATTCAATATACCATCTCTTGCGGAATTCAAGTAGAAAGAAGATGCCCAGAGTTACAAAGTAAACTTTATTTTTGACATTATAAACTGAATCACATGTACAAGATATTGGAATTTTTATTACAGTAATTCAGAATATTCTCACTTCTTTTATATTTGCCAAGAGACCTAGACAATATGCTATAGACATTTGATAACATTTTAGGAATGTCTAGTGCTCTGCAGTTTCTCCTCTCAGGAGAGGCATGGGAGCTGTTGATGTATTCAATATTATATGAAATAAAATCAATATAATCATATAAAAAGTGATAAAGTAAATAGAGGAGGAACAATACTTTAGCTGAAAATGCTCACTGGTATGTCCCAGGCCAATATTCCTGAACCATGGTAATTTTAACATCTATGGACTTCAATTCCCAGAATTCTCCAGTCACTAGAATTTCTGGAAGTTGAAATCCATGTAACTTAAAAAGTTGCCACCGTGGATAAACATTGAGCTTGGCAGTTATAATACCACCTTTCAATATCTTGTTCTCCCCGTTATCATATACTGTACATAGGAAGTACAGTATATGAGGCCTATAGAATGATTGGGACATTCTCCTCCTATCTGTGGGAAGGAGAGAGAAGCCTAAATTAGCCTTTCTTATTTCTCTAGGTGTGCATGGACCTCGGGAAACACAAGTGCAGCCCAGGTGTGAACAAAAAAAAGTTCATCAAACTTGTAATTGCATTGTTGTACCTTTAGCTCTTGTAGGTCTATTATGAATGTAATAACTGCAGAAAGTCAATCATGGAAAACAATGCTATGATTTTTATTATCTTCACCTTTTTACTTATTACAAAGTTTTTACAAACTTTCCAATACTTTGCCTTTTTGTCATGTGTTCTTAATGGAAATTGTAGACTCTTTCCAGTGTTGCGAAATTATTAACTTTATTTAAATGAATTTTATAACTCCTCCATCTTCAGACTTTGACAAAAGTCCAAATGCTTAATTCCAGTCTATAATATTTTCTAATATTTTCAGTCAGAATTGTTTTAAAAAATTGTTAAGATTTAATATTGTTATGTTCCTTCTGACAACGCTTATCATTTCTTGCTTTTTAAAAAATAAGCCATGTTTCCAAATTTTTTTACAAATATAATTGCAAATGTAAAAAGTGGGGGCAAACCCTTCTATAATTTCCATAATAGGAGCCATTGTTACTGTGGAATAGTGTACGAATCCATGCAAATAAGCCCTC
Source organism: Erythrolamprus reginae (assembly GCF_031021105.1). Classification (NCBI taxonomy): domain Eukaryota; kingdom Metazoa; phylum Chordata; class Lepidosauria; order Squamata; family Dipsadidae; genus Erythrolamprus; species Erythrolamprus reginae. The sequence continues at coordinate 98,584,502 of NC_091951.1, read as the reverse complement.
CATTTTTTATGCTAAGTATACAGTAAATGAAGATGAAGCTCCACATCCTTCATTGTTCAGAAGACAAACCAATGCCACAATAAAAAAGTGCACAACACTTGATGTAGAGATAAAATTATATGTTGTGTTACAATTTTGGTTTAGAATAACCACCATTATGGAATGCAGCACAGTCTTAATCCTTACTCATAACAGGCAATTTCACAGCCACAACATTCCAATTCTTTAGAATAAGAAGGAAAGAGATGCAGTGAAGAACTATTGGATTTACTTGATAGTTCTTTCAAAATATGAAGGTTTCTTATGGTGATGTCCATATGAGAAATGTAAATACGGTAAGTAATCTATAAACAGCATTAACAGCATACCATTGCAATTTAAAAGAACAAGATATAATATCACAGTTTCTACATCCACAATTGTCAGATCATGGATAACTGTTAATTCTACATAATGTACAGAAAAGTTTGTAAGGGGATGCTAACTTATGGCAAACAACATTTGATACATCTAGGAATCTCTTGTGCATAAAATCTTAGCTTGCATGTGAACTCTTGTGAAAATCTGAACTTCGTAGCTATTACTAAGATAGATCCATTTTATTGAAAAAAATACATAAATCCATCTTGGCTCAAGTTGATTAAAATATCCTCTGAATATACATTAAGATTAGTTGGGCAAACAAGAAACCATGTCCAGAGGCTACAGTTCAGTATCATGCCCTTAACATAACATTTTTTGCCTTGGCTGATTAAAAAAAAAAGACTTCTCTACAACATAGTCCTGAAAACAATCCAGATGTTGGGGTTTTCTTTGACCAGAAATTGTACATCATTTAACAGACTAAGTAAGGATGAATCAGATTTTCTTTGTCTTCTTAAAGAGGATATCTTGGAATATGAAAATTTTACCCTGGTTTAGATTTTAAAAACTAGTCCTTAGAATCTCCTATCTGCTTGCTTTTTCCTCAGGGCGGGAAGGTAATCTGAACTCCCCGTCATCTCCCACTGGCTTCTATTGCAACTGTGTACAAAAATGAGTCAAAGGGCCACTGTGCTGATAGGTTAAACAAATATGCAGGGATCAATGCTTCCTCTCTGCATGAAACAAGTCAGTTTCCCCTTCACAAGGAAATATACAATAGTAGCAATGAAATTCATATTAGGTTAAGGTGGGCCAAGAAATAAGAATGCTAAGGTTAAGATCAAGGTGAGTGAGGAAAACTGAGCTCTGGGATATTCAGACGTTGGGGTTGATCTTTGGTTTAGGGTAAGAATTTCAGAATCTTTCTTCTCCTCCTTTACCTCAGGTTCCTATAAAAAAAGGGAGACAAAGAAAGAGGGAAAACATTAAGTTCTGATTGGATGTATCTCATTTAAATTCTCTCTTCCTCCCCTTTTTTTCCTGCTGGACGTTCTGGAGGCCTCTTTGGATCAAAGGTGAAAACCTCCCAGAACATATTTAACTGAAAACTGATAATTTTACAGCCATATTGTATCTCTGATTTCAGTTATAGTATTATTTAACACAATTAACTTACCTGATATAGTTTCTCAGTGAACATTGTGCTGGTACCATCTCCTTGAATGTCTAAGGAAGGGGTGAATTGTGCTTGGTCCTGCACCTCCTTATTCTTTTCGCCAAGATTCATCTCAGCTTGGATTGCATTATCTGTGACATAGACAATAATGAGGAGTATTGCTCATACGTCCATTATACAAATTCTGAGCCTTTGGTTGAATGCTCTGGTACAGTGATGGTTAATTTTCAAACTGATGGTTAACCTTTAAACTGCCGAAACTGACATGCGCACAGAACCTGAAAGGGAGCAGCTGGCTGGTGCGTGTGCATGTGTGTGTGTGTGGCAGCCAGCTGCTCTTCCAGGTTCTCTCGCACACATACTTGCTGGCCAACTGGTCCGTCTTGCATTTGTGCAATGAAACCCAGAAAAGCAGCTGGGAATGGCGCATGTGCCCACAGAAAGGGTTCTGTGTGCCACCTCTGGCACGCATACCATAGATTCGCCATCAGTGCTCTAGTAACTGCTCATACATCCATTATATAAATTCTGATCAATTGATTGAAGGCTCTAGTTTTAGCAGAGTAAATATGCTGGCAAATTACTATATTTATATTTTTCACAAGTCTCTATCAAAAAATAGCAGGCATGTTTCATTCTTCTCTAGCTACACAGAAACCTGCAGTTTCTTTATTCATCTATTTTTGGCTTTATGCAAGAGCATTTTGGCAATTAACTCACTGTAAATTGCTCTTGATCAAGGAAACTATTCCAGAGTAATATATCACTAGCCTTGGCAGGGACTGGAATTTATCAATCAAGTTCAGGCATATGTCTTTCTTCCCTTCCAAAGAGGCTAAGAGAATCTGATAATGAATCATAATTAAAAATTAATCAAGAAGCACAAAGAACCTATTTCATAAGCATTTTTTCCAATTTAAAAAGGTGAAACACTAAGAATTTAAACCAATATTTAACCTCACTTTTACAATAGTGAAAAATATTTATCTTACAAGGCTTAACTTTCTAAACTCTATAGGCAATGATAGGAATAGAAAACAAATCTATATTTTAGTGCTCAGGTGACTGTCATCTTTCCAGTATCAGCAGAAAGAACATAATGCTTACTAAAACATAAACTTATCTTACTGAATGCAGATGTATGGTAATTAATGAAGTAAGATATTAATAAAGTAACACATTAATTATAATTAACGATAAAGACACAATATGCAATATATTGTATATTGCTTATTGCAATATATTGCACCGGAATAAAAGTCTGGTTTCAAATTTTCTTTCCAAAATGTGAAAGAAATTAAAGGCATTGGATAAATTGAAACTAGTGAATGAAGACAAGAGTAGCATATTTTTTTTATATTTTCAATATCCTTTGAGATTGCAGCAAGGTATAAATGTAAAAAATGAATAAATCTCATCTGCAGTCTAATCTTTCCCCATGAATTTCACCAATCTTTATGAAAAACTGACCACCATTGAAAGACTGGTGGTATATACATATAGCATTTATTAAAGTCTTCTAGCAATAACTTTCAAATTTTACACTGCATAGAAATCTACTTTCATTTCTCCATGGAATTCTCTGCCAATCTATTTCACTGGGAAACTTTTACGGTTGGAAAAACCAAGATTTGCCCCAATATTCATATTCAATATTGACTTACTGAGACACTTATTGCTGGAAAATAAGTTAAGGATTTGATCACAGTCCTCTTTATGGTTGCCACTGTTTGTACAGGAACACCAAAGTGTGATCTCAGTACTGGAATTGCTCACATAATTGGGGGTCAAAGGTGTACCTGTTTCAAATAGAAGTGTTCATGAAATTACAAGATAATTTTAATCAAGATAGTTTCAAAACAGAGTTTTAAGGAATCAAGATAGTTTTAACAAAGATTTACTTTTTAATACCTAAACCAAAAAGGCTAAATACAAAACACAGAACTATTTTCTTTAAATGTGCAATAAAACTGATTAATCACTCTTTTCAATCAGCACCCTAAAACTATATAATCCTGATGTGGAAGTAAGCTGGTTTCAATAAACTTCCAGCATCACATTTTTGTCAGAGAAGTTTCAGTCCAGAGTGTATTGACCCCATGGGGATATTCTACAATGAGACACTAAGGATTACTATCAAAGATTAAAGCATAAGTTCTTTCTAAAATAAATCAAAAGATGTACTGATTTCAGCACCCTGTACCTAGAGTTAATCAGGCAAAGGATTATAGAAATAGAGGCGTCTCTGATGGGAGTATGGAGGCCCATTTGGACAGCACTGGTTAAAGTCAGAAAATATTTTCTATTAAACTTCCCAATAAACTCCACCAGCTCCAACACATACCAATCATCTTCATATAAGCCTGCAGACATGCTGCGTAATTCAGTGGAGAGCAGCCATCAGTGAATGCCTGTAACGATTTGCATTTTTCTTGGAAAACAGCCAGTCGGGATCTGACAGAAGATACAACTATCAGAATGACAAACCCCTTTATTAGCCTAAAATGATTTATTAATTTTCCAAGTATATGATAGGATAAATCAAAATCGAGCCATTTTTTAAAGTGGGAGTACTATATTCCCCTCCTCCCATTTTCATAAGAAAAATGAAGGACCTTAGGGATTGTAGTGAAACACCATGTCACATGAGTGAACACGATACTAAATCCCTTGTGTCTACTTCTGAATGGGTTGTTTATTTATTTATTTGTCAAACATGTATAGGATAGTAGTAGTTTGTATAACATAACGTAAGTAAAAAGTAACAATAAAAGAGGACAATAGGACAGGGATTGTAGGCATAGTGGTGCGCTTATGCACGCCCCTTACAGACCTCTTATAAACGGGGAGAGGTCAACTGTAGACAATCTAAGGTTAAAGTTTTGGGGCTTGGGGAAGAAACCACAGTCAGGTAGTGCATTCCAGGCAGTGATTGTGTGACTGATTGTGTAAACTTGTGTTCTTTTTAAATAGGTACTTCACACTATCAAAATTGTAACACATCCATTTTACTGGTTTTATAAACATTAACATTCAGATGACAATATGCCATAAAACGTATTCAGATAAACATTCCATTAGACCCACCTGCAGACATTATCCTTGAAGCAGGAGTCAAGCAAGAAGAGGCAATTGGGCTTGCTGCTGCTTAGAAAAGAACATTGTGGGACAATGGTTTGCCAGCGTCGTTCTCCACAAGCTTCATCTTGGCAAGGACAAAACAGGAGGCTCTTGGTAAAATCCAAATCAACCTTGTCAAAGAAGTGTCTCAGATTTCGGTGGCATATGCGTTGGTCACAGGGGTATCCTGTAGTGCAGGCCTGAGCATACTGTGTACGCTGACGCATGCATCTGTGGTCCAATTGGCAAGTATTAGCAGCAAACAGGCAGGAATTTGGCCTATCTTTGGTTCTATGGGAATCTATAAATACACAGAAACACAAGGATGTAACAGCAAATACCAGAAATGATTTGCCAAAGGAGATTAAACAAAAAGACAATTGCCAGAACCCTTCTACAATTCAACGATGAATTCTTTTTCTGTTTAATCTATCTCTTTTTCTTTGTTATTTATCCTATGTCAAATTTAGGACAGAAAGCTCATTGGGCCAACTCTGTAAAAATGGCATACACACAATGGCTTAATTAAAGAAATTATGAAATAAGAAAAAAATAAGTTGGAACGTTTGAAATAATGCCTCTTGCTTCTGCAAATCTATAATATTTCTTGCAAGACTTGGAAACTGCATGAGGAAAGTAGGTACTCCAGTGTTCAGCATTTTTGTCAGTAGTTGGAACAATGATTAGTTGGAGTTATATCCAGGTGGATAAACTGCTGGAGTTGGCAATGTCCTACCCATGGACAATGTACTCTCTGGACTCAGATGATTCTTCAAAATAATGCATGAATTGGGCTGGGAAATGTTTGTTCTTTAATTAGCCAGGTGAAAAGGAAAAAGTGTCTGGGGGATATTCTCTTGGAAACTGGACAGAATAGCAGAACAAAATACATCTGACAATGCAATTAAGTATTTAGAAAATCAGCTAATATTGTAGAAGGCGGAGCTGGGATTCCATGCAAGAGATGGGTGGATGGGGCACATAGCTATATTGGAATGGACAGCTATTGGGGTAAAAAATAACCTTAAATGTAATAAGCTTATGTGTGGAGATAAATAAGGTGATGGATTTGGAAGATATTTTATTTTTTGTTTTAGGTGGTAGTTTGTTTTGCCCTGATTGATAGTATGAGATATAATTTGGCTGGGAGTCTGATTTTGGAAAATTACAGATTAATTAGATTAATTTTGGCTTCCATTTCTGTGAAAGTAATGCTTTGGTTAGAGTATAAAACTGGGGGTTCAAAGAAGTGTCTTTGTCTGCCTCTATGCATTAATGTTCTTGAAACTATCTTTAAAATTAACTATCAAATATTTGCCTTTATCTCGGATTTAACCTTATGCAATTTATAGGGGGGGAAAGAGACCTGAATTTATTTAATTTCTTCATGAGATTTTTTTACTATCTTAGTCTTAAGGCATTCTAGACAATATGCTAAAGATTGCAAATGGTTGATATAAATTCTACCTGAGACACGAGTTGCCAACTTGTTGTATTTTATCTTCGCAGCTTCTTTGTTTGTTATATCCCTATAGGGAAGAACCTCCAAATGAAAGTCATCTGTATAACACAAAAATTATAATTTTATCTGCTAGAGTACTGAAAAGTTCCCAAGAGATTATGAGAAACCATTACCTAAGAACAAGAGCTTTAGAAAATGGGCTTGCCTGATCACAGAAAATTGTACATTATACTGTTTACACAGTAAACAACAGTTAGTTTGGGAGGCAAACATTATAAAAGAACAGCCGGTCTGTATATTAACATTATTGAACTTAATAATTGCTAATAATAGACTATTATATAAATTGAGAAGAATTATGCTCAAAGTTACTATTTATCTAAAACAATATGAAGATGAATACTTTAAGTTCTTAACATAGGTTCCAGAATAAAATTGTTTCAATTACCGTATTTATTTGTCTTCACATTATATATGTAGGATATATATCCTTGCTAATTGTGGTTTAGATCATGAAGTGTTGGTGGCAGTTTATAGCTAAAATATGTACCATAAAAAAAACAGTGCCTGGAGATGGTCTCTGTTCCAGAGGTTCAAGTCCTAGCACTGTATGACAGGGTGAGCTCCTGTCACTTGCCTCAACTTCTGTCCACCTAGCAGTTTGAAACAGGGATGCAGCCGACACTATCCAGCTCGTGCATGGTGGGTGGTTTGGTGAGCTGTTTGTGCCGCTGGTGGGAAGCTGTGCCTTTCCAAACGGGGACCTCATCATGTCCTAGGTTTGACCCTCTGTGCATGCGCAAAAGGCGTTGCGCATGCGCAGATGACAATGTGTGTGCAAGTGAAGGAAGCCAGTAGGAAAGGTAAATGCATTTTATCCTAGGTTTGAAAGTATGTTCTATGCAAGTAGGTACCACTTCGGGTGGGGGGGGGGGGAGGCAATGAGTTGGTGCTCTGTGCAGGCAGTCAGATTCCTGGCAGCGCCCATTTATGAGGTAGCTCCAGGGAAGACGGGGGCTAGGATGGCACTGCAGAAAGAGCCATCTGACTTCCTTTCTGGTACGAAGCCAGTTCTCCCTCCTGTGGTGCACTTTGGGAAGTGTACGAGCGTGTCCTACAACAGAGCTGGTAAACTGGTAGCCAAACTATTAGTGTGCAATAGCATTGTAGTCTCCTGGCTAATGAAACAAATATAACAGATATTACACTTTGGATGTTATATATAACCACTTTGCAATTTATAACCACTTGAAAGGAGGAAGCAGGAAATAAAGAACAGGTTTGTGGGTTATATTGACAACCAGAATGGGAATGCCTGTTATGTCACCCTAGCACAAAGGCACTCCAGGAACCTTTCTTTTTTCTATTGTGTCATGGTTGTCCATATCAACAAATTGCATCAGATTTACTATGTGTATAATGTAACACATTTTAGTAGCTATCGGTTTACTCCATACAGTTCTGTATAAGGCTGCATTAGTTTGGCACCTATTAGTCAGTTTAAGAAGGTGCACACAAATAGCCACCATCTCCCAGCCATTGTCCTCTATTATTTTCAGAAGTAGGAATGTCCAGTTCTTTCGAACACGGCTCTTCTCTTTATCTGCTAAGTCTTTAAACCAATTCCAGTTTGGAGATTCGGTTCAGCCTAAATGTTCAGCTGATGAGCGGTGGCAATAAGAAACAGCCTCTAGCTGTTTCTGTCCCCTGGCTCAAGGTTGGGTTTCTTCAGAAACATCCTGATGACTATGTCTTTCAAATAAGGTGGAGCTCACTTCTGTTGCTGAGGCATCTATAACTCCTAGAGCCAGTTTGGAAAGAAAATAACCCTTCCTACACAGGAAATAAGGACAGTAACTGGGATTAGAGATGGGAATAGCAAAATCTACAGTACACCAATTTGGGGTTTTTTGTTTTTGTTTTTACTGGCTGATGGATGGGAGGATACAGCAGAAGGGACCAATACCTTGAAAATGGCAAACCAAAATGCCCATTTAGATGTGGGATAGGGATGTGTGTGGGAGAGGTGTAGGGTAGTACAAAAAGGGACAACAGTCACATATTGACAGGTGGTCTCTTGTATAAAGGGGTTTCATTCAGTATGCAATAAAGATTTTTAACTTTATGCTGTGTCAAGCATCTAGGCAGTTTCTGCTGAGTTTGAGCCAGGGAGTCTGTCAATGGGATCCCATGGAGATACATACAACAAAAGTCATCTTGGCTTTCTCCTGCATATAGCTCAGTCTGAGGGATCATCTTAAGAAAAGAAGACACTTCCAAATGGGGTCTTTGATCCCAGTCCTTCATCATTTTTTCTGGTTCCTGGACAACAACAACCTCTTTGTCCTTGCATAAACGTGGCATTGTAATTCTCATCTTTTAAGGCATAAAACACGTGTCTGTGTTACAAGCCTTTCTAACGTAACATATTATGATATATAGTGCTCCTTATGGCCCTGAGCATAAGGGGGTTGGACTTCAGTCTGCAGTTTCTTTATTTAAAAGTCTCAAATGGAAAAGCTGGGAAATACCGTAATAAGGTTCTAGACATTGATGCCAGGTATTTTCCTCTTAGGTCTAAGCATTTGTTTCTACCAGAATGTTGGATATTTTTCTCTGTTACCTAGTGATACAAGAAAATCAATCATCATCAAGTTTCTATCAAACCTGGTGTTATAGTTGCATAAACAGTCCGGTAGATTTGCAAGCAGCGGCCTTCCTTCTTCTGTAAACGTTGATGACATTTGCAGTGCTGAAAATGACTATTTCTCATTTTTATTTGTGCCTCTGTGCATCTGTTCTTGGTTTCTGGGTGCAGAAAGATGTAACTGTTCTGAGAAAGATGCTGGGAACAGTTTTGCAGGATGTGATAGGTGGCACTGCAGGAAGGCTCAGCTAGACAAAGGGCCTCAGCTGTTAAACAGTTGTTTGGATGCTCAAAGGACATAACTTGGAATCCTCCTGTTTGAGAAAAGAAGGAACATCATCATTTTATATATACATAGTGCAGCCAACTGCTCATCCCAAAGTATTGGTTACCAAAGAAGCCTTCCTAATTTCATGTTCAATTGGTTTCAAGTGAGTCAAGTTCAATAATTCCTTCATAAATTATCTAGATTGCATTGATTAAGAGCATTAAGAACTGTTAAAGAATGATGTAGGCCTGTTTCACTTAAGGGATTCTTAGTAATATTAAGTATATCATAAAACTCTTATACAAGTCTTTAAAAACTCTGCAAGGATCAGCTGGTATCTGAACTTGATTAATATCATTAGAGTTTTTTGTGGCACAGAATTTCTTTTAAATTTACTTTAACAGGGCAAGAAGAACTGACCGTGAAGATATCATATAGGTAACAGTACTAATATTTAAATGATAGTAAATGAGATTATGCTGATAAGGTTGTAAGCATACTGCTACATTTAGATTAACAAATCCAACTAGTAACAAGTTTTTGAAGAAATTGGAAAAATTACCCAATCATCTTTTACAATAAATCTTCTTGATTCATTAGTTCATATTTCCTGAGAAATATATATGAATTCATTGGTTTAATGTGTGACTAGATTTGTCATTGTAAAACACTAAAAATTAGAGCAACATCAAAGCAATCAACCCTTACTTTCCATGTGTCCATGAAATACAACTTCCATTCAATTAACTATATTAAAAATACCACCATTTGTTCTAGTTAAAAATTAAACACAACAGAGTTTTGGAGAAAAAAATATATACAAAGACCATGTTTCCCCAAAATAAGACCCTGTCTTATATTTTTTTGAACACTGAAATGAATGGTTGGCCTTATTGCCATGCACATTAAAACCCAATTGGGCTTATTATTAAGGTAGTAACTATGATCATATTTATTAGCTATGTTAACAATGTTCTTATCAACAGATTAGCTTGCTCTGTATAAATGTCATTTTAAATTTTAAATATGAGTAGTATTAAGAAACATACATACAAATATGGTGTATGCTACATTTATTCCATTTTAATTCTTTTTAATCTGCTTTTATTTCTTTTTCTTTTTTAAAAAAATTACCGTATTATAAGACACTCCAGATTATAAGACGTATCGAGCTTTTGGGGAAACAAGGGGGGGGGGAATCTGCCTCTGCCTCTCAGCAATTTGCTTCCTTGCAGCAAACACCAAACAGCCTGCTCGGCTTCAGCGCAGCCTGATTTAGCACAAACAGCTCATTTGCGGTTGGATCTGCCTCCTGGAATACCGCCTATCAGCTGTTCCAGGCTGCCACCACCTATTGCCACTGTTGCCACTGCCATCTATCTCCGTTTCCAGATACCCATTTTTGGCTTCCACATGTCCCACTTTCAGCCTCCATGCACCCCATTTTTGGCCTATTCCAGGTGGCGAGAATAGATGGAGGTGGTTGCAATTACCACCACCTGGGATGGGACAAAAATGGGGTGTGCGAAGGCCAAAAATGAGGCACGCAGAGTCCAAAAATGGGGCAGTGGAGGCAGCAGCAGTGATGGCAATCCCTGCAGCCTGGAACAGCTGACAGGCAGTATTCCAGGAGGCAGATTCAACCGCCAATCAGCTGTTCATGCTAAATCAAGCTGTGTTGAAGCTGACCAGGCTTTTTGCTGGAAGGAGGCAAATTGCTGGAAGGCAGAGTCTGAAGGGTAGAGGCCCGCAGGTAGGCAGGGCTTCAGTAACATTTGCTATAAGACACAGACATTTCCACCAACTTTTGGGGGAAGAAGTGTGTTGTGAGTGCTCCTCAGTCACCTCTGGTAATGAAAGATACTGAGGAGGATGAGCCAGGCCCATCAGGGTACCCTGGGCCAGTGGTGTTGCCAGCTGATGCAGAGAGAGAGTGAGGGAGAAATAGACCTGGATGAACCCGAAGGATCACCAGAGGTGGCAGATATGCCAATGAGGGATTTGATAGCATGTCCAGTCAACGAAGCAGTGGAAGTGATGTGCCGGTGCCTGGAGGCTGTTGGGGCCTGGATGGTGTCAACAAACTCAAACTCAACCTAGACAAGACGGAGTGGCTGTGGGTCTTGCCTCCCAAGGGCAATTCCATCTCTCCGTCCATTACCCTGGGGGGGGGAGACTACTGACCCCCTCAGAGAGGGTTCGCATTTGGGCGTCCTCCTCGATCCACAGCTGACATAGGAACATCATCTTTCGGCTGTGGCGAGGAGGGCGTTTGCCCAGGTTTGCCTGGTGCACCAGTTGCGGCCCTATTTGGACAGGGAGTCATTGCTCACAGTCACTCATGCCCTCATCACCTCGAGGTTCGATTACTGCAACGCTCTCTACATGGGGCTACCTCTGAAAAGTGTTCGGAAACTTCAGATCGTGCAGAACGCAGCCGCGAGAGCCATCGTGGGGCTTCCAAGATTCGCCCACGTTTCTTCAACACTCCGTGGCTTGCATTGGCTGCCGATCAGTTTCCGGTCACAATTCAAAGTGTTGGTCATGACCTTTAAAGCCCTACATGGCAATGGACCAGATTACCTCCGGAACCGCCTGCTACCGCACGAATCCCAGCGACCGATAAGGTCCCACAGCCATTTGGCAGCCTGGTTGAGAGAGATTGACTGGCCCAAAGTCACCCAGAGGGCTACTAAGGCTGCAGGTCAATTTGGTACTAATGTAATTTCTTTTATTGTTTGTCACCTTCAAGTTCTATGAGATTTCTTTTGATAAGTGGGAACAGTTCTAACAGGTCTTCAAGTCTATCCATGTACTAAAAACATTGGTATTAAAGGAATGTCCTGATTGGCAGAGAGCTTTCATACCATCTGATGACATTGAAATATCGGGACGCCAGCATTTGTTGGTGTTTAAAAAAAAGAGATCGCAAAATCTACTTTTTTTACTTTTTTTCTGGGTACAGAACTATATTTGATTTTGGAAAGGAACCCATAATCTATAAAATTCCCTTGTATCCCAACAATTCTTAAGCTCTTTTCCCAAAACTTATTTCAATTTTTTAAAAAAATTCATTAGGTGCACGGGTGAGTTCTAACTTATCTCACTGCCAGTTCATTTCCTCCTGCGCCATGTGGCTGTGCCTTGTGAGCATGTGCACAGTAGCAATTGTTTTTTTTAAAGCTGAAAAACAAGATAGCAATGCATGCGCAGTGCCAGGGGAAAAAAACCAGAGAAAAAATTTGCCCAAATTCCTGGCCTCCACAGAACAGCACTGACCAATCCGGTTCCATGACATCATCATATATCACCAGCGGGCTGCTACCGGTTCAGGTGAACTGACCTGAACTGGTCACCTCTGTTTAGGGGCCATTAAGTTGCTTCTCTAGAATGATCTGCCCCCATCTTGGCCTTTCAAGTTTTCCAACAGTATACACATCTACATACAATTGAAATTCTCAATTTATTTATTTATTTATTGGATTTGTATGCCGCCCCTCTCCGTAGACTCAGGGCAGCATACAAATACAATTGTCAACTGGTGCACCATAGAGCAAAATCTTTTCAAACAAGATACTTTTAATGACCTTAATTATAGAATGCACCCACAATTCAGGACCTGTGACACCCATGGACTTGAAATTTGATTATTTTTTTAAAAATCACTTTATGACTGCATAAAAATCATCACAAACCATTTCCTGTGGTCAACTCCTGATGTTTGACACTTCAGTGTGGGTTACTTTCAAGGAGGACATATGGTTGGGCAGGGGGATGGACTAGATGATCTACAAGATCTCTTCCAACTTTGTTAATCTCCTAATTCCTCCCTGAATTTTTAGAATACATTAGAAACTTTGCCATTGTTGAAGGCACTGAGGAATCTGGTAAAGAAATATTTCTGAAGTGATGATCCCACAGGTCACAGGTTGTCTAGTTCAGTAGTGGGTTGTAAATCCCATCACTACCGTTTTGCTTGTGCATGTGCGCACACTCACACGTACGCACAACACTTCTGTACCTGCACAGAAGCATCCCAGGTGAGTGGACAAAGCCTCCTGCTGCAGCCGCTACTGGTTTGCTGAATCACTGGTCTAGTTGCACTATAATTAAGTTCATCCATCTTGGTGTTTGCTGTTTTCTTCTCTTTCCACTTTTCCCAGCTTTACATAATTCTTCAGAGTTTAAGGTGTTTGTGTAATGTGTCCACAATATGATACTCTTAGTCTGGACATTTGTGCCACAAGAATTCTAAATTGATTTAATGAATTATTCATCAATGTAGATCAGCACTGATGGTGTTTGGGTAATGAAATGTCTGCAAAAAAATAACCAAGATCAGAGAGCACCAAGAACCCCTAATTCCAACACTGAGCTACAAATATTCTCTTTTATCAGATTCATGTTTATTTGTCTTCTGCCAGCTGTGGTTGTCTTCACAAGAATTGTCTCCAATAATAAAGTACAAAAATATCAATATTCTTTCCATTCTTTGTTTGTTCAGATTCTAAGATTTGTTTTCATATATACATATATATTTGGTTTTCTTTTGTTTTCTCAGTTATTCAGCTATAATTTTTCTTATCAGTTCACCTTTTATAAAACCAGTTTGAACATCTGGCACCTCTGTTTGCATGGAAAGCTGTAATTTACATTGGTTGATTCTCAGCATTAGCTTCCTGGCGTGTGAAAAATTAAGGATTTGTGTAATAGTTTCCACAGTCTGTTAATTCTCTCTCTCTTTGGCACAGAGTGACCACTTCCACTGTTGTTTACTATAGCATTCTTCAGATTAACTGACATTGTTTAGTCAGAACCTTTACTCAATTTCTTGTGAATGTGGAATGTGTTCTAAGATATCTTAGATACAAGTGTCTCTACTATATTGAAGTTTATTATACTCCCTCTATTTTTATTTGATTTTCTCGGAATCAGTTTCCATCTGCCTACTGGAATCCTTTGACATTTCATCCTTTTCAAAGCTGGAATCTCCTTCTAAGCTTAGAAATCTTTTGGAAGACTGTCCTTGTTTCTTCCTCTCTATATCAATATTTAGCAATACTGCTCTTTGTCTCTACAAACAGCTCTCTCAAATTCCTTAAATAAGTTCCTTCCTGAGACTTTGTCTTTCTTGGATTGGCTCGTTTCTTCTTGGCAATTTCCACTGTTTGATCTAACATCCAGTTTGCTTCTTCTGTTTCTGGGTCTTTGGTTGCCTCTTTTCATGTTCAACTTTTAACAACTTCTTTGATTTCACTCCACAGTTTTTCTAGTGCCCTATTTATGACTTCCAGGTTTTGAATTAATTCCTTTTTTTGTAATTTTTTTCCTCCACAATTTCCATTTTTATGTCAACACATATACCTTAAAATGTCAATATTCTTACCTAGAAAGGTTCTTAAACAGAGGTGTTCTTAGGTAGAGCTACCACTGTATTTGTTATTAAAATCTTCCATCATTCCAACAGTTTCCATCGTCATCTAAATCCTATCAATATTGTATCAAGTTCATGAATTATCCAAATCTTATGTTTAATCAAATCTTGTATGCAAAAATAATTATTATTCAGGTTATATATTATTTCTACATTTGATCCACTTTTATTCTTTCTAATTCTCTGTTTTCACTATCAGTACAAATATTTAATTATATTAAATTAAAAAATTACTCTAACACGACCAAATATTTATCAATTTAGTATAAAATTATTAACCTATAAAAAACCTTTAAACTAAATAATTATATTTATTTATACCAAATTAACAATTGCATCCGGCACCAATCATTCATTTTCTTTTAATTTTTCAACTGGTTCCTTATTATAAATGTATCTTATCCACCCCCATTTTCTTAGGTCCTTCTTTCTTTCTTTTGCTTTTATACCAACAACTTCTTTTCCTCCAAACTCCTTTTCTTCTTTTTAAATGTATTATTTGTGTAGGTGCTTCATTCACTCTGGATTGCCAAAGTCTCCGTAAGTGCCACCAAAAGGCTCCTCTGTTAGCCCAGAAAAGCCTGAGATGGCCAGGATTAAAGGGGAAATGGCAGGAAACTGGCCGGGCCTTCGTGCCACTCTCAAATTTCCTGGAAATTTTTCCGGGCTCACATTCTTAAGTTGAAAATGGTTCTTGAGAAGAGGGAAAAAAATCTTGAACACCCTGTTCTTATCCAGAAAAGTACTTAAGTAGAGGCATTCTTAGGTAGAGGTATCACTGTGTAAATAAAAATCTTAAGAGGCTGAAAATTTGGGTGTGCCTTATAGGATGTAGCTTCTTTTGAAGCTTTTTTTTCCAGCCCTAACCAGGTGCTAACGATCTTCCCAGCTCTAACCATGCAGGCTTTTTCATTGTTACTCTTTGCTAAGAATGTTTTCCAAGGCCTAAGTCTTTGCAGGCTTTGTTTCATTGCTCTACTTGCTACGATGTTTCTTTCCAGCCCTAACCAGCTGCTTATGATGTTCCCAGCTCTTACTGGCTTGCAAGCTCTTTCATTGACACTCTATGCAAAGAATGATTTTTTAAAGCGCTAACCAGGGGATAAAATAATGTGCTAAAACTGATCAGACTCAGGACGCTAGCCAGATGAATATCTGGTAGGCAGATTTCCCCCCCTATTTTCCTCTTTCTAAACTAAGGTGCGTCTTATACTTTGGTACATCTTATATTCATAAAAATATGGCAATCATCAACCTGTCCTTAATTTTCAATGCCTTTTTCACTTTGGTCACTGCAATTCCCTGCAGAGAGGGGCGGCATATAAATCCAATAAATAAATAAATAACCATCCATTTGTTCTTTCTTTTCAGATCTCTTCTACTCTTTACTCTCTTCTTTCTCCAATGCACTTGCAAGGAGAGTCCAGGATGGGTTATTCTCAGCCTGACTGGCTGGGACTGAGTTCAATTTAAATATTTAAATATTAGATAGTCAGGCACCGCCCCCCCTTAGCCCTCCAGTCTAAAAAAACTCAGTCGCAGTAATGGGACTTTGAGTTCTTCCTCTGTCACACTTGATTTTATTGTGTGATTTTTAATAAATTAGTAATCATGTTTAAATTGAATTTTTTCTAATGTTATTTTCCTGTCCCCTTTTCTCTTTCAGGCACATCGCGGGGCGGCTTCAAGTTGGGCAGCGTGGGTTATTACCCTCCGTGGGTTTAACCCCCCTGAGCTGCAGCTCCCATAGTCGGTGGTACAAGCCACAGAGACTATTTTGAGGACCTGAAGGGAGCGCCCGGGTTGCTAACCTCCGCGGTAGCGCCCGGAGGAAGGCGGTCGGCTGACGCCATGGGGGGCCTGCCCCCCAGGGCGGATACGCCGCAAGAAGAATTGAGAAGCCTCAAGCAGCCCCGAGGAATCGCGCCCTTCCGAATCCCCCCCCCACCGCAGACGTACCGGCGGCGGATCGAGACATTGCAGGGGGATGAGGCAATGAACGCCGCCATATGGGGGGGCAGCAGGGCGGGAACGGAGGAGTTCCCGCCCGTTTTTTTCACTCCGGCGGCCATTTTCGCCCCAATGAGTCTGCCGTTTTCGGCAGGAGTTCCCGCCCACATCTCGGAGGGGCCAGGTCGGCTTGTGAGCCGGGGCCAGATCCACCGAGCCAATGAGTGGGTGGTTGCCAGGGCAACGGCAAGCCAGGCACCCTTTTGGCCCAATCGGATCGTTGGAGGGATCAGCTCTGCCTATTACAGAGCCCTCCACAGGCCCCAGGCTGCCCGGGTGATACGCAGGCGCACTAGGAGTTTTGGGCTTAAACAAACAGTTTTCTCTTCGCTGTTCCGATCTTGAGAAGGCTTGATTAATCACTCGTGGCAGCTCCCTTCCAGGCTCATTGTTTACATTAACCGTGAGTGCGATAAAAGGGAATTATGTCGGAGGCTCCAGCTCATGTGGGGGAGGAGGCCACTACCAACGTTAGGCCCAACACCCCCAAGGAAAAGAGCCACAAGCCTAAGGCCTCACAGGGCACCTCTCTCAGAGAGGCTGAAAAAAGAATAAAAGCCCTTGAAAAGCAGTTAGAGGCATCACAGAAGCAGGCCTCTTTGTCAATCAAGGCCTTTGGCCCTACACCTCCACCAGCCTCCCCCATACCAGGGGTAGCAGGCTCGGCATCTGAAAAGGACTGGTCACCTGACCGCCCTACACAACCTGCTCACGAGGTGCTTAACTGGGGGCGACAACAAAACATGTGGACTGGCAACCTCCAGTCTCAGACTTATGTGCCTCACCAATATGGCCCACCGCAGTCTACCTTCACGCCAACGGCGGCAGGACTGCGCAACGCCCAGGACACATGGCAGGCCATGCCTCAGACCCTGCAGGATTTGATTGCCAACGCGTTTGCCCAGGGTGTTGAGACTGGAGCTCACCAGCAGCAGGCCACAGTGGGTCAACCCCCAGTGAGAACCAGAGATCCATGGACTGCCCCGGAGTCATATTCCTTGACCGGATCTATGGAGGAGGACGACTCGTTAGAAAGGGACTACAGTGATAGGGAGGATGAACTGTCGGGGGATGAACAGCCTCCAGAGCAACCTGCCCCTACAGGCCTGTTCAAGCCCTCCCTGTTTAGGGTCCTGCTTAACAAGGCCAAAATCACCATCGAACAGGCAGGGGAGGCGGGGCAATCAGATCCCGCAGTTCCAACACAAGCTACCGGTGGACTTTTTGTCTTGCCCAAACAAGAAACTGTGAACATTCCTTCCTCCCATCTCTTTTTGGAAACTATACAGCGTCCTTGGGAGTACCCGGCGGCTGCACAGGGCCCCTCCAACCTGGACCGCAAATTTTACTCCTTTGACCAGCAGATGGAGGATCTGTTGACCTTCCCGACGGTAGACAAACCAGTCACCAGTCTGGTATCCAATGCCCTGGTCCCCTCGGAATCTCAGGAAGGGCTAAGGGCAGAGGATAAGAGGGCCGAGAACATTGTGCGTAAGACTCACCAGATGGCGGCCTGGGCCATTCGAGCCTCTTCTGCGGCCT
Organism: Erythrolamprus reginae; assembly: GCF_031021105.1. Lineage (NCBI taxonomy): Eukaryota > Metazoa > Chordata > Lepidosauria > Squamata > Dipsadidae > Erythrolamprus > Erythrolamprus reginae. Next base: position 98,566,479 of record NC_091951.1, on the reverse strand, counting down.
CGTTCTTTAATAGGGCAACTCTCCTCTGGATTAAAGATCTTCAATCAAGAGTGGATCCTGAGGATGGACGCCTTCGCCAGGATCTTAACAAGGTCCTAGCAGCCACCGAATTCTCGGCAGACGCCACAGCCAACGCTGCCAAGTTCGCGGCCAGGGCCATGGCCTCGTCGGTTTCTTCCCGCCGGCTCATATGGCTACGCAGCTGGCAGGCGGACGTTAAGTCTAAATGGAGCCTGGCCTCTGCTCCCTTTAAGGGGAACAAGCTCTTTGGGGAGGTCCTCGACGACGTCTTAGTCGAGGACAAAGACAAGAAGAAGGTCATGCCCAAGTCCAAGAGACCGGACAGACGATTCACCCCCTATCAGAGGCGTCAGCCCTTTCGTTCAGAGCCCTCCTCGAGTAGTACCCAGGCATCGAGGCCGTACTTCCAGGGCTCCTTCAACCAGGGGTCATTTCGATCAGACAGGTCAACCCCACAGGACCGCAACAGGTCCTATCAAGGACGCCGCCCATTCAGAGGGGCTGGTCGGGGCTTCAAGAAAAACAAATGACTTATCAAGCTCTATTCCATTGGGGGGCAAACTAGCCCACTTCGCGGAGGCCTGGACCACTACGTCTTCAGACGCCTGGGCGGCGACCACTGTAGCTCAAGGCCTAAAAATCGAGTTCCTATATCCTCCTCCTCAACGATTCCTCCCATGTCGTATCCCTTCGGACGCTCAGAAGAGGAACCTCCTTTATCAAGAGGTCTCTCATCTCCTAGAGATAGGGGCCATAGAAGAGGTGCCCCCGGGGGAACGGGGCAAGGGGTTTTACTCCCTCGTTTTCCTTGTTCCCAAAACCTCCGGAGGGGTCAGGATGATCCTGAACTTGCGTCAGCTGAACCTATATGTAAAATACAGACGGTTCAAGATGCACTCGCTGAGGTCTATTCTTGCATCAATAAGACAAAAAGACTTCCTAACATCGATAGACCTCAGGGAAGCTTACTTACACGTCCCCATCTGCCCGTCACACAGGCAATTCCTTCGGTTCAGCCTGGGCGGGACCCACTTTCAATACAAATCAATGCCTTTTGGACTTTCCTCGGCTCCGAGAACGTTTACGAAACTCTTAGACGTTCTCACATCCTCTCTGAGACAACAATCGGTACGCCTCATGGCGTACCTAGACGACGTAATTATACTAACAAAGTCAAGGGAACAGGCGTATCGAGACTTGAACTTGACCATCCACATGCTCGAACGTCATGGGTTCACGGTGAACTGGGACAAGAGCCATGTAACACCCACAACCAGGTTGGCTCATTTGGGGACTACAATAGATACCACCCGGGGTATGGTTTTTCTTTCCCCGGAGAGGCGGGCCTCTATCAGGAGACTCCTACGGGATCTGGACGGTCAGAGATTCCCAAGACTTTCATTCCTATCAAAGATCTTGGGGACTCTGGTATCCTGCATCGATGTCATACCGTGGGCAAGACACCACTTGAGACCACTTCAGTGGTTCCTGCTTCCCTTCCAACGAACAAAGTCAAGCCACCTACACAGGAGGGTGCTACTTCACGGCGGGGTTCGCAAATCTCTCCGCTGGTGGAATTCCGCGGCCCTCGACAAAGGCTCCTCTTATCTGCCAATAGACCATCTTACAGTGACGACGGATGCCAGTTTAACCGGTTGGGGGGCCCATCTTGCCTCCCAGATGACCCAGGGCCTGTGGAACAATCAGGATTTGAAGGAGTGCAACATCAACTTCCTGGAGCTAAAGGCGGTCTCACTGGCCCTCCGGAGCTTCGCCCCCTGGGTAAAGGGTCGTCATGTCCTCGTTCTTACGGACAATGTTTCGACCCGAGCCCATATCAACAGGCAAGGGGGAACACGATCACGTCGACTAATGGCGGAATCGGAGTCCCTATTTCGATGGGCGGAGGGCAATTTAGCTTCACTCTCAGCAGAACATATCTCGGGAATAGACAATGTCTGCGCGGACTGGCTGAGTCGGGAGACCCTAGATCCCGGGGAGTGGCACCTGGAACCCACGATCTTCCAGGACATTATCAGGAGGTTCGGCGAGCCAGTATTGGATCTGTTTGCAACCTACCACAACACCCAGCTCCCCCGCTTCTTCTCCCGATTCCCTTCCCCCGGGGCGGAGGGAGTGAACGCACTTCGCCAACGTTGGCCGGCAGCCCTACTTTATGCCTTCCCGCCGGTCCCCCTGATACCGAAGGTGATTCGGAAGTTGCTGGTGGAACGAGCGGAGATCCTCCTGTTGGCCCCGTATTGGCCGAGACGCATCTGGTTTGCCGATCTGGTGGAACTGTCGATCTCAGCCCCCTGGAGGATCCCGGACCAACGAATAATTCTCACGCAGCATTTGGGAGGAGGGTATTACAGGGGGTATGCTCCTTTTCAGCGCCCCTGGTCCAGCCATCTCCCTCCCTTTGACTGTAACTTGGGTATATCCCATCCTGGACTCTCCTTGCAAGTGCATTGGAGAAAGACCGTTGAACTTACCTGAACGGTCTTCTCGATGCACTGCAAGGAGAGTCCAGACCCACCCGGCCTTGGGACCAGGGTCACAGTTTTAGTTAGAGTTTTATGAAGTTATGGGTTTATAGTTCAATAAAAACTTTATTTTGCATTACTGCTTCTTCGTACATATTAGACTGGAGGGCTAAGGGGGGGCGGTGCCTGACTATCTATCTAATATTTAAATTGAACTCAGTCCCAGCCAATCAGGCTGAGAATAACCCATCCTGGACTCTCCTTGCAGTGCATCGAGAAGACCGTTCAGGTAAGTTCAACGGTCTTTTTCTTCATCCTCCTTGTTTCCATTTCTTGCCAATATTATTTTTGTTAATGTTCATTATATTCCAACTGTTTTTATATTTCCTTTCCACCTCCAATCTTCATAAAACACTTTTTAGATATTCACTCATACACAAGGTCCAACCAACCCCTCGTAGTCACATGCTTCCATCTCATCAAAATCACACTTCACAAACTCAAAAGTTTAAAATCAGACTCCAGCTGCCAGCACTGATCTGCTTCCACAGCTTTTTATAATATCTTTTAAATAACAAATATTATCTTTGGAGAGGGGCGGCATACAAATATAATAATAATTATTATTATTGTTGTTGTTGTTGTTGTTGTTGTTATCAGTTAGTGAAGTGATTCTTTTTAACCCATGTCTCTGTTTAGATGCAATGAAGACTAATTTTCTTCAAATTCTTATATTTCAATCTCATCATTTCACAAAGTTTGTAGTCTTTTATAGTTCTTCATTTATCGTATTTTAAAATAATCTAATTCAGTTCACCAGGTTTCACAAATGCAGTCTAAACCAAATAGTCCAAATAGCACTGTTTTTGAGTTTCTTTTCAGCTCTAAGATAACTCTTTCTGTTCAAGGCTAGTCTCAGCTGTCAACATGAATAGGTTCCCACAGTCTGATGTAGTTAGTTTTCCAACCAGTAGATGGCATTGTCTGTTCCAAATAACACAAGTTTGGTTTTTTAAAATAAAGTATATTCTTTTATATATTAAAATTTAAATATTCTCTTCCAGATTTTATTTCTCAATCATTTTCAATCATTTTAGTTTCACCCAGTCTTTAAAAAAAAGTTCTCCAAATTAGGCTTTAAATTAAGTTTCTTTTATTTTCTCTATGGTTTTTCAACTTGCTAGATAACCACTCCTCTCCATTTTGAAACATTTCCCCTCCTGTTGAATTTTTAACTTTTTTCTAGGTCTTTAAATTGGCCAAACACTTTTATACCTTCCTCTCTCTCTCTCTAACACATGCTTCGATCATGTTCCCAGATGACTCATAATCTCTTTAAGCAATCCTTCTGTTTGTGGCCCCCACAGCTAGGATAACAGGTTGTTTTTTACGGCGATTGGCTGAGAGGCTGTTTTCGGTTCCCTAAGAGGTTTGCACATACACCCAGTCCATCAACCAGTGCCTCTCTTTGTCCCCTCCCCTCCAGTAAGGTTCTGTCCCAACTTGTACTAGGTCTCCAGGCAGCTGGGATTTAGGATTCCCCTGTGGAGCGTGGGGAACTCCGTGTCATTGTGGCATTGACCACAGCCCCTGGTTTAGAATTAATTCCAGATGTTGCCTTTGAAAATAGTGGGCATTTGCTCAAAATCATATGACTACCACATAGAAATTGGCTTTATTCTTCTCCTCTAGCTTAATTTGGAACTTACATGTGAATAATTCATGATCTATTTCTGTTTCTCAAATATGTCTATAGCATAGTTTCTCAAATACTGTAATTCCAAGTTCATATTGCCAGGAAGATTAAAATAATAGAGATTTTAAACACCATTCAAACATTTCTATAAGACTGATTCAATAAAAGCCTCTTATTTTGCTTTGCATTTGCATTATTACTTGCTATTTTTATTTCATTTAACCTACATGCTATACAGTGATCCCTCGATTTTCGCGATCTCGATCTTCGCGAAAGGCTATATCGCGATTTTTCAAAAAATAATAAATTAAAAATACGTGTGCGGTTTTTTTCCTACACCACGGTTTTTCCCGCCCGATGACATCACACGTCATCACCAAACTGACGTCTGCCATTGCTGGTTGGCCGAAATCTTGGCCAATCAGCTTTGCCATCGCAAAAAGTTTGCCCGGCAACGGTGTTGCAGCAAAATTACAGCCGAGCAGCGGTCATTGCAAACATTTCGCCCGACAATGCTGATGGACAAAAATCTCGGCCAATCAGTGTTGTTTGCTCAGCGTGCTTTGGAACTTTTGGAACTTGTTAAGACTTGTTGGAAGATGGCTCCTAAACGTTGCACGTGGAGTGGAGGGCGGCGACGCTAAAAAGAGCAGGAAGATGCTGACAATTAAGGAGAAAATTGAACTTTTGGACATGCTGAAAGCGGGACGTTCTAATGTAGATGTTGGTCGGCATTATGGGATCAACGAATCGACTGTGCGATACATTCGGAAAGACGAAAAGAAGATAAGGCAAACTTCTCAGATAATGTTCAACAAGGCTGCAAAAAGAATGGTGACGCCTAGAAACAAACGCCTTATGAAGATGGAAGCTGCTTTGTCCGTGTGGGTACAAGACTGCCGCAAAAAGAGCATTGCTTTGGATACGAACACTATACGAACCAAGGCGCAGCAACTGTACAACCGTCTTGGAAACACAGAAGGAGGCGATGCAGATGAGGGAAACCCAGGTGAGGGCTGGGGTTTTTTATTCTGTCATTATTTAAGTGCTTTTTAAGGAAGGAGGGAAGGAAGGAGGGAGGGAAGGAGGGAAGGAAGGAGGGAGGGAAGGAGGGAAGGGAGGGAAGGAGGGAAGGAAGGAGGGAGGGAAGGAGGGGAAGGAGGGAGGGAGGGAAGGAAGGAGGGAGGGAAGGAGGGAAGGAAGGAGGGAAGGAAGGAGGGAAGGAGGGAAGGAGGGAAGGAAGGAGGGAAGGGAGGGAAGGAAGGAGGGAAGGAAGGAGGGAAGGGAAGGGAGGGAGGGAAGGAGGGAAGGGAGGGAAGGAGGGAAGGGAGGGAAGGAGGGAAGGAAGGAAGGAGGGAGGGAAGGAGGGAAGGAAGGAGGGAAGGAAGGAGGGAGGGAAGGAGGGAAGGAGGGAAGGAGGGAGGGAAGGAGGGAAGGAAGGAGGGAAGGAGGGAAGGAAGGAGGGAGGGAAGGAGGGAAGGAAGGAGGGAAGGAAGGAGGGAGGGAAGGAGGAAGGAAGGAGGGAAGGAAGGAGGGAGGGAAGGAGGGAAGGAAGGAAGGACTGTATGCTTTCATTCAAGTCACTTCTCTCTCCCTTTCCTGTCATTCTCTGTAGATGAAGGTGCTGGTGACTCTGAAGACCCCCAGCCATCAACATCTTCTGCTTCTTCAGCCCCAGCCACATTCACAGCAAGCAAAGGGTGGTTTGACAAATTTCAACGGCGCTATGGCCTGAAGAGTGTGTCATTGCATGGAGAAGCTGCCTCAGCAGATACAGGTGCAGCCGAAAACTTCGTCCAGCACACGTTTAAAGACCTAATTGCAGAAGGGGGCTACCTTCCAGAACAGGTGTTCAACATGGACGAAATAGGCCTGTTCTGGAAGAGGATGCCTTCACGGACTTTCTTGATGCAAGATGAAGCCAAAGCCCCTGGCTTTAAGGCCATGAAAGATCGGGTGACTTTGATCATGTGTGGGAATGCAGCAGGCTTTTTGATGAAGCCAGGGCTAATTTATAAGTCATGAAATCCAATAGCCCTCAAGAACAGAAATAAGAATGCATTGCCAGTGTACTGGATGCATAATCCTAAAGCATGGATTACAAAACCCCTCACGCGGGACTGGTTTCATCAGTGCTTCATCCCACAGGTGCAGGTTTATTTGGCTGGCAAAGGACTCAATTTCAAAGTGCTTCTCCTAATGGACAATGCTGGAGGCCATGATGACCTGGCACATGAACATGATGGGGTGCAAGTCGAATTCTTGCCACCAAACACCACATCGCTTATCCAGCCGATGGATCAAGGTGTTATCCGCGCATTTAAGGCACTGTACACGCGTAATTCTCTTGGAAGCATCGTGGAAGCAATGGATGCTGATGAAAACTTCACATTGAAGGCCTACTGGCGTCAGTACACAATTGCATCTTGTCTGAAGAACATTCAGAATGCCTTAATGGATATGAAGTCACAGACAATGAATGCCTGCTGGAGGAAATTGTGGCCAGAAGTGGTGCATGATTACAAGGGATTTGCTCCCGAAGAAATTCAAGATGCTGCAGTCCAGAACTCTGTGAAGCTGGCACAGGCACTGGGTGGAGAAGGCTTCATTGACATGACACCAGAGGAAGTCAATGGTTTGCTTGATGAGCATGGCCTACCGCTGACAGACAAAGATCTGGAGGAGCTGACCAGGTCAGCGAGTGAAGAAGAGGAGGAAGCGGAAGCTGAACAAGCTGAGGAAGAAGAAGATGTTGGCCTAACGCTTGAGCGGCTTGCAGAACTGAACAGAGCTGCTGCAAATGTACAACGCATGGTGGAACTTTGGGATCCCAACATGACTCGCTCTATACAATTTAAGGCCTCCCTTGACAACACCTTTGCACCATACAGAGCCATGTTAGCCCAGAAAAAGAAACTGCGCCAACAACTGCCCATAACTATGTTTGTCACAAAAACCAAGAGGTCTGTCACACCATCACCTGCAGCGTCCATTGTAGACATGGTGATAGAAGAAGATCCCGAGTTATCCTAGTTATGCTAACCCCCCCCCCCAAAAAATGTAAAAATGTAAATATTGTTATTATTTCTATCAGGATGACTAAGTGTGTTATTCAATGTGTACAGTACAGGTACAGGTAGAGGTACAGTACAGTAATTAAGGGGATGGGAAATGGTAATTTGTGGGTTGAAAGTGTTGGGACTGAGTGTCATTGTTTAAGTGCTTTTTACGAAAGGAAGGAAGGAGGGAAGGAAGGAGGGAAGGAAGGAGGGAGGGAAGGAGGGAGGGAGGGAAGGAAGGAGGGAAGGAAGGAGGGAGGGAAGGAAGGAGGGAAGGAAGGAAGGAGGGAAGGAGGGAGGGAAGGAAGGAAGGAGGGAAGGAAGGAGGGAGGGAAGGAGAGAAGGGAAGGAAGGAGGGAAGGAGGGAAGGAAGGAGGGAAGGAAGGAGGGAAGGAAGGAGGGAAGGAAGGAGGGAGGGAAGGAAGGAAGGAGGCGGGCATTCTAAAAGCCGAGAAGCCGTTGCCACAAGCGCTGCTGAAGGAGGACTCGTGCCCCAAGAAAGCCGGTGAGAGGGGCGAATCGGGCGGGTGGGGGGTAGCGGCGAGGAGCCCGGAGGCGCTGGGGGGGGTGGCCGGCATGAAAAACAACCATTGCCAGCCTCCGAACTTTCGTCGCTCCACCATCTGCGCATGCGCGGCCATGGAAAAAAGGCGTGCATGCGCAGATGGTGTTTTTACTTCCGCACCGCTATATCGTGAAAAATCGATTATCGCGAGAAGTCTTGGAACGGAACCCTCGCGATAATCGAGGGATCACTGTACTTTATTTTGCACTTTTGGATTTTGTTTACTAATCTACTCAAATGAATTCAGATTTAATCATTAGAATACATCATTTTGGAATTCCCAAAAGAGGTCACTTGAATATTTTGATTCTATATGTTGTACATAATATATGTGAATTAATGCATTAAAATATATTTCTGCAATTGTTTAAAGATACATTAAGCTATTTTAGAAGTAATCTTGGATTTATCAGTCAATGGAATATATCCGATAACATCAGACAGTGTATTTTTCGGCATAGATTTTCTTCATTAAGCAATGACACCTATAACCTATTTCACCAGCCTTTATACAGTGATCCCCCGGGTATCGCAATCCCGATCATTGCGAACGGGCTAAATCGCGATTTTTCAACCCGGAAGTCAAAACACCATCTGCGCATGCGTGCCCTTTTTTTTATGGCCACGCATGCGTAGATGGCGCCGGGCAGATCAGCTGCTGGGCGGCTTCCCTGGGTCTTCCCCCTCTTGCTGGCGGGAGGGCGAGCGGCGGGCATCAGCGAGGAGTTTCCCCACCGCCCACGCAAACTCCTCGCTGCCGCTCGCCCGCCCTTCGCCCGCCCCACGCCGTTCGCTCCCCCTCTTGCTGGCGGGAGGGCGAGAAGCCCCCCCCAGCACCCGCTCGCCCGCCGTTCGCTCGCTGCTCGCCCAGCCACCCGGGTTCGGGGGGGTGCTGGCAAGCCCCCCATGCCGGCGGCGACGTTTTAAAACAGCCACCCGGCTTCCCAATGAATCCCGAAGACAAACACGGAAGTTCGCCTTTGACGTTTGTCTTCGGGACTCAGTTGCGAAGCCGCGCGGCTGTTTTAAAATGTCACCGCCGGCATGGGGGGCTTCCTAGCAGCCCCCCAAACCCGGGTTGGGGGTCCGGGGGGTGTTGGCAAGCCCCCCATGCCGGCGGCGACGTTTTAAAACAGCCGCGCGGCTTCGCAACTGAGTCCCCTTCCCAGGAACCCCAATCTTCGGCTCCTCGCTAGCGCTGCGGAAGTAAAAACACCATCTGCGCATGCGCAGATGTTTTTACTTCCGCAGCACTACTTCGCGAAAACCCGATCATTGCTAGGGGTCCTGGAACGGAACCCTCGCAATGATCGGGGATCACTGTACCTGTAATTCACCATGTGATGACTCTGACTGAGGATGACGAACAACAAATAAAAAGTAACATAAGCATGGCAGAAAAGTCAAAGTTTATAAGAAGAGAATTTTTTTTTGCAAATGTAAGTAGATAAATAGATACTACTTTACTGGGAAGATAATAGTGTTCCGTGTGTTTCAGTGTATAGTCATGCCAACCACATGACCATGGAAAGGTCTTCAGACAATGCTGGGTCCCTCAGCTAAGAAACAGAGATAAGCACCGTCCCCTAGACTCTGACACAACTGGGCAGGGGAAACCTTTACCTTTTAAATTGTTTTTCACTATATGTGCAATGCAGGGGCGGATTCCTCTTACCTTCCTACCGGTACGCTGCGTGCGCATCACAATGTTTTGCACGCACTCTCACGTGTCCCCTCATACAATTTTGCTTCCGCACATGCGTAGAGGGATGATTTTCCTTTTGTGCATGCTCAGAGAGCAAAAAAATTAGCAAAAATTAGCAAAAAAAGATGTTGCTGTGCATGGACTGGCAAAGACAGCAGCGGAGCATCGGTGGGCCACTACCAGAGCAGCACACCAGTAGAAACCCACTTCTGGTGCAATGTATAGAAGATAGATAGATAGATAGATAGATAGATAGATAGATAGATAGATAGATAGATAGATAGATAGATAGATATAGACATACTGTATAAGATATAGATACACACGCACGATTATAAACCATTTTGATGCTTTGCCAGATGCAGCTAGAAAAGTCATGTGATTTCCTCCATAAGTTCAGCACAGAAAAATGTTAGCAGACATAATGATAAATCAAGCTGTTTTGTACATAAATATTAAGTTCACAATGCATGGTATACCATTGTATTGTTTTTGGCGTTTAGAAACATAGAAACATAGAAACATAGAAGACTGACGGCAGAAAAAGACCTCTTGGTCCATCTAGTCTGCCCTTTTACTATTTCCTGTATTTTATCTTAGGATGGATATATGTTTATCCCAGGCATGTTTAAATTCAGTTACTGTGGATTTCCCAACCACGTCTGCTGGAAGTTTGTTCCAAGGATCTACTACTCTTTCAGTAAAATAATATTTTCTCATGTTGCCTTTGATCTTTCCCCCAACTAACTTCAGATTGTGTCCCCTTGTTCTTGTGTTCACTTTCCTGTTAAAAACACTTCCCTCCTGAACCCTATTTAACCCTTTAACATATTTAAATGTTTCGATCATGTCCCCCCTTTTCCTTCTGTCTTCCAGACTATACAGATTGAGTTCATTCAGTCTTTCCTGATACGTTTTATACTTAAGACCTTCCACCATTCTTGTAGCCCGTCTTTGGACCCGTTCAATTTTGTCAATATCTTTTTGTAGGTGGGGTCTCCAGAACTGAACACAGTACTCCAAATGTGGTCTCACCAGCGCTCTATATAAGGGGATCACAATCTCCCTCTTCCTGCTTGTTATACCCCTAGCTATGCAGCCAAGCATCCTACTTGCCTTTCCTACCGCCCGACCACACTGTTCACCCATTTTGAGACTGTCAGAAATCACTACCCCTAAATCCTTCTCTTCTGAAGTTTTTGCTAACACAGAACTGCCAATGCAATACTCAGATTTAGGATTCCTTTTCCCCAAGTGCATTATTTTACATTTGGAAACATTAAACTGCAGTTTCCATTGCTTTGACCATTTATCTAGTAACGCTAAATCATTTACCATATTACAGACCCCTCCAGGAATATCAACCCTATTGCACACTTTAGAGTCATCGGCAAATAGGCAAACCTTCCCTACCAAACCTTCCCCTATGTCACTCACAAACATATTAAAAAGAATAGGACCCAGAACAGACCCTTGTGGCACACCGCTTGTAACCTGACTCTGCTCAGAATACTCGCCATTAACAATAACTCTCTGATGTCTATGCTTCAGCCAGCTTGAAATCCACTGAACTATCCAGGGATTAAGTCCAATCTTCACTAATTTATCTATTGATTTAGTATGATGTGAGAACCTAGCCAAAGTCAATGTCAAAACTCCAGGAAGAGCTACAATGCATTTTGCTATTAATTTTTTTTAAAAAAAATACTATTTGTATGCCGCCCCTCTCCGTAGACTATTGCAATGTGATGTATTTGTCTTGATGGGTATACAATATACCCTTGATGGGTATACAATATATAGGTAGTACCTGCATAAAGAAACACAACATCCTTCTAAACAACAGTTGCTGGAGGAACAAAATTACCTCTGATCCTATTTGTTCCCAGCGGTTAGCCACCATAGAAGCAGGAAACTATTCTAAATATGTAGTTCTTCATCAAGAGCTGAAGAAATACTTCATTTCCAATAATTTAAAACATCTAGTTGGAGCATGCTAGCAATATTGGGAGAATGAAATTAAAATTCCCATTCAGTCAAGAAGCTGACTTGGGGCTCTTCATTCATTGGTTCACACCTTTTTCTCAGTCATTATCTAACTGGTCTGTTTCAGACATGATACAATATGTAAATTCAGTCATTATGAGCTTAATGTAACATCCTTCTTATAGCTTATTCATGAATTATGTTTAAATAAATAAGGACTGATTACAATAGGCTGCCACACAAAATTGTTGTGACGGTAAAAGGGAGTTGAGAAAATTTTGTTATGCATCTTTTGCTTCAGCAGGAAGGATGGAATATAAATGCAATTTACAATAACTATAAAATTGCTGTAAAGCTGTATCTCCAATTCTAAATTAAGGCATTTGAGAGGAAAAGGCTGGAGGAGAAGAATGGAAAAAGTTTGCTTCTTGGAACCTAGTTGTAACTGCACAAATCTGGATATAATCAACTTATCAAATATAGGAACCCTACAGATCTTGTTCAGAATATCTGAATTCAATGTGTGATTTATTTCCTGGGGTTATTAGCAAATTAAATAGAGGGTTATTTTTAAATTGACCAGTCCCTCCTTCCTATTATGAATTATTATGAATAAGTTAAGAACTCTCTAATTTGGTTAGATGAAAGGACCTTCTCAAATGGTAACCTAGGATGAGAAATCCTTGGGTTCCAGGCATTGATGAATTACAACTTCCTAAAGTCAACATCAACATAAGGTATAGTCAATTTAACATCTGGTAGTGAAAGGTTCTCAACTGCTAGGGAGGTTGTTTTCTCTCTCTTCAGGTCAGTTCAGTAACCAGCATGAAATCACAGGAAATCTTTTAAAACTGTACCGTTGTTGTTGCAGGCAAAATGTAAACAAAATATGTACCATATGTACCATATGCGCCAAAGACAAATTCCTTGTGTGTCCAATCACACTTGGCCAATAAAGAATTCTATTCTATTCAAAAACCAAAATTATAAGCCTTGTGAATGAAAACTCAATTCAAATTCCCTCTTCTGGAAACACCGAGATCTAATTTAACATCACTTAGGACAATTTTCTTCATATTAAGTGAATGGGTTGCCTGTTGTAAAGTGCTTCTACAACATGCTAGTAAACAGCTCTTTGCCTGGGGGCGGGGGGGGGGGATCGTTGCTCTTTCCTAGTCCGCAAAAATCTTGGCAGGCACCTAAGGAAAGTTTATGCACTGGAATAGCTCAACCTGCTACTGAAAACAAAAAAATTGTGAATAGCGTATTTTCCATTTTCCACTTCCATAACCTCTCCCTACTCCAACACCTTCTCCTTTTCCTGCACAGCAGCACCCACCCATAAAATGGATCCCGCCTGACCCGAACACACCCAAAGTGACCAGCCAGTGACAGGAGGAGATTTAAGGACCTTAAATCCTCACCCGCAAACCTAAACTACAGAGCCCACGCTCAGACCAGAAATGCCTCCAAAAAGAGACGCCTGAGGGGCCCGATTCGGCGGAAAGAAGCCCCCCCCAGAGGAAAAGTTATTTTAACAACCAACTCGGAATTGCAACAAAAGCCCCCTTACAGCAAAGGGAGTGAGAAAGTCAAAAAAGGATAGATAGATAGATAGATAGATAGATAGATAGATAGATAGATGATAGACAGACAGACAGACAGACACACAAAGAGATGGCAAAAGATTGACCGGTCCATAATCCTATCTATATCTATCATATCATAACTAGATATACAGGAAGAAAAAGCCGGGGCGAGACACACAATTAAACCATTGCCCTAGGAAGAGAGGAAAGTTGAGGAAAGCTGTATGGACTAACAGGCAGAATTCCTCGGTCTTATCAGACGTCGAACCACCCCCCCCTCCCACAAGAATTAATAAAAACTCCCTTCCCTTCAAATAGGGAGAAACCTTGCGGAGGAGGGCACGAGGGGCGAAACGCTCCCACAGCCCCAACATTTACCGGCTCGGGAAAGCAGCAGACCCAGCAGCAGGGGGAGCCCCATGGCGAAGGGAAGCGAAAGAGGCGTCGCGCGGGTGGCTGTTCCGCTCCCAAACGGTCGGAGAAGTGCGGTGCCCTCCTGGTACGTCGAAGCCAAAACCGCTTTTTTTTTCGCCCCGCTGTCGCGACGACTCTCCTCCTCGGAGGGCTAGGTGTCGGCGCGAAGGCGTCTGAACTGGAACTCGCCGCCGGCGCGCACGAGGGAGCAAACCGAGGGAGCGCGCGAGCAACCGCGGCGAACAAATTGGCGGGAGAGAGAGAGAGAGACTGGGGTGCGAGGAGAGGGGGCGAGGCAACCTCGCGCTCAGCTTCTCCGAGGGCAACTGCGAGTTCCCTTGTATATCTTTCCAGTCTGGGCTGAGGGGGGGGCGGGAGGGGGGGCTTTGGTACGCCAGGACGCAGCCCCAATAGGAGCGCGCATATAACGTTTAAAGCGGCGCTGTCAAAACCTCGAAGGAGCCGGCTGGGCTGTGCCAGGAACAACGCCTGAGGCGAGAAAACGGGCGGGACGAAGACGCCGCCCACCTCAGCCCTTCGCCTCGCTTGTTTGCGCGCCGAAGGCAAAACGTCGTTGGAACTTTGCAAATAGCAAACCAAACGTTCTCTGCAGCCGGTTGTTCTTCGCTTCTCCGTCTGGACGGAGTAAAGAAAGCTACCTCTGCTTACCTCCGTTTTTTCCGAGATCGCCAAACGTTGGGATAACAGTTCCTATTGTTTTTGCTCATTGCCGAACCTGGGAATTGTAGTCTAATGCTCAACCTGGAACCCGGGTTGAGATTTATGCGATCGGCTTGTGGAGTTGGAAGGAGGAGAGCCCCGCATTGAATTTGTTTTAAGATCATGTCAGCTGCTGCCTTTGCAATTGATTAAAAAAAAATGAAATCTAATGAAGTTTACCAGCAATGGTATTCGCAATAACTGATTTTTCTTGTCATTACAAATTTAGGATATCTAGTGAACTTAAGCTTACATTTAGAATATCTTAGCCGTCTTTCCAAAAGTTTCTGTGATTAGGAATAAAATATATTTCAGAATAAAGAACAGAACCATAGAATTATTTGGTTATTTCTCTTTATAATAGCAGTGAAACGAAATACTGTAGACAATAAAGGGGATCATTTCAAATAAACTAAAAACAGCTACACTTCATTTTTAAAAATGCTTCTTTTCCAAATTTCATTATCAACTTTAACTTGAAAATCCGTAAGGGCTGAATTTCTATAACTAAAATCAAATGATGGTCAACATACTCTAATCATGTATTCTGCGAATGCATGCAGATGGGTTAAATCAAGAAGTTGATTAGCCATATATGAATGAAATTGGTCAAGATGTTATTTTTGACGGTAAATTAATAACAAAAAACCCAAAAACCATTATGATGGTGATACATAGTCGAAGAGAAGAATAAAAAGAACACATAGAAAGTGCTTTAACCCAAAAGTGAAAACATCTGACCCTCAAAGCAGTATTTTATTTTATTTTATTTTTATGCCATCCTTCTCCCCTATAAGGTGACTGGATAGCTTACAGGTTATATGATATATCTTTATAACAATAAATGGTTACAATTCTATATGTACTTGTCTAATGCAAATATTATTCAAGTATATATATATTTCTAATACATTTATATCACTTTTTCTGAATTCATTTCCTTATTTATTCATTTAAAAAATATATGGCTACCATCTACTAAAAATACTTTTCTTAGACCATTCTTGGTAACATAATACCTCAGATTGGAAGAGAAACCATTTTGATATAATGATTAAAACATCAGTTCAAAAACCAGGAGATCCAAAAGTTCCAGTTCCCACCTTAGGTACAAAGCAAGGTTGAAACCCATCAGGTTCTGACAGGTTCTGGAGAGTAATTTGGAGAAGCAGAAAATACTACCTCTGGCTGGCCCCAGAGCGGGGTGGGAATGGAAAATTTGCAATATCCTTCCCTTGCCAAGCCTAACAAGCCAAACCCACCAAGTCACACCCACAGAACTGGTAGGAAAAAAATTTGGATTTCACCACTGGTACAAAACTATCTGGGTAAACTCTCTCCCAGCTGTAGGAAGGAGGCAATGGCAAACCACTTCCAAAATCTTGCCAATTAAACTGCTAAACTGCAGGGACTAGTTTAGGCAGCCAGCAACAGTTGACACTGATTCAGAAGCACATGTGTGCGCGCGCACACAAACATACGTGTCAGGTAGGAAGGTATTATATTCATCTTTCATTTACTCCAAGGCAGAGGTGGGGTTTAGCAGGTTCTGACCAGTTCTGGAGAAGCAGTAGTAAAAATTTTGAGTAGTTCGAAGAACTGGTAAATAACACCTCTGACTGGCCCTACCACCATCTATTCTCTGCCTCCCGATCGAGGAGTGAATGAGGATTTTGCAGTAACTTTCCCCTGGAGTGGAAAGGGAATGGATATTTTACAGTATCCTTCCTCTGTCACGCCCACCAAGCCACGCCCACAGAACCGGTAGTAAAAACAATTGAATCCCACCACTGCTTCAAGGGCTTGATTATAAACAATTAAAACTTCAACAATAAAATATATGAATAAGTCATATGAGAGGTACAAATACTGAAGTCTCATTGAATGCTTAATTTTAGCTTTAGTTTCATTAAGAGCTATCATGGCTTCATGTTATTTCGAATAACAGAGCTATTGATATAGTAAACCTGTAATACTCCATACCTAAGGATATGTCACAATGAACTGAATGGAACCAAGGCCAACAACAGACATTTTGGTGCTCTAGGCAAAGTTGCATTTTGGCGGCCCCAATGATATGGCTGCTTTTCTGATTTTTGTTAAGAAAAGGTTGCCTTCTTGTTTCTTTTATTTTTTTCAATGGTTTTGAAAAAAAATTCTGCCTCAGATATTTTCACTCTATTTACTGTAAATCAATTTATAAACATTTTTAATTACATGAATGGCCATTGAACTCAATCTGTATAGTCTGGAGGACAGAAGGAAAAGGGGGGACATGATCGAAACATTTAAATATATTAAAGGGTTAAATAAGGTCCAGGAGGGAAGTGTTTTTAATAGGAAAGTGAACACAAGAACAAGGGGACACAATCTGAAGTTAGTTGGGGGAAAGATCAAAAGCAACATGAGAAAATATTATTTTACTGAAAGAGTAGTAGATCCTTGGAACAAACTTCCAGCAGACGTGGTAGATAAATCCACAGTAACTGAATTTAAACATGCCTGGGATAAACATATATCCATCCTAAGATAAAATACAGAAAATAGTATAAGGGCAGCAGACTAGATGGACCATGAGGTCTTTTTCTGCCGTCAGACTTCTATGTTTCTATGTTTCAACAATTCTGTAAAATTATATTTAACCCTTGAACAGGGGCAGAGGCACATAGTATATGCAATTTGATATGTTTATAGTCATGTGACTTGTTCTGTACCTTATCAGAACTTTGTCTTTCTTCACTGAATTATTATCTTCCTGAATTATTATCTTCCTGAGTTCCTTTGCTGTAATAATAGTTTTTTCGTGACTTGTGACTTATTTATTTTATTATTTTATTATTAAATTTCTTAGCTGCCTATCTCACCACAGGGCTAGATGGCTTACAATAATAAAAATGAAGAAAAATGAAAGGCATGTAAACTATTTCTATGGGTCAGGCACACATGCACAGAAATGCACAAACTGTGTATTTCATCTGTGCTGTTTGCTGTTTGGCAAATTGCTGGGAGGCAGAGGCCTTTTCCCCTTGTTTTCCTCCCCCAAAATGAAGGTGTGTCTTATACTCTGGTCTGTCTTATAAAAAATGCAGTACCTTTTTTATTATGATAACCAGAAAGATAGATGGATGGAGAACAGAGAGCAAGGGGAGGGGAGGGGGAGTCTGCTTTCAATCTAGCAGCCACCTCCAATTTATTTTATTTATTTATTTTATTTATTCTATTTTTATGCCGCCCTTCTCCTTAGACTCAGGGCGGCTTACAACATGTTAGCAATAGCACTTTTTAACAGAGCCAGCATATTGCCCCCACAATCTGGGTCCTCCCAGATTGCAACTCCCCCCAGGCCAAATGGCAGAGCCAGGCCTTCACACTCTTGCGGAAGGATAGGAGGATGGGGGCAGATCTCACCCTAGGGTAGGATGTTCCAAATGGTGGGGGCTGCAGCAGAGAAGGCGGTAGAGTCTCAGCAATGTGCTGTTCACTACCACTCAAATGACTTTGGGGAAAATGTTTCTGTAAAGCATATTTTTTAAAAATTCTAAAGGAACATGGAAAGATTATCAGATTTTTTTTACTTTTATAGTGTATTTCAGAAATCTTTTCAATTTTAGTGCCTAGGTTTGCCTGAGCTTAGAACTGGCTCTAGTGGCACTCACATCTAAGTAAATATGCTTGAAACGGCATTGTGGGAAAAATACTTTAAGTACCCCAGTGCTTACAAAACTACCGTAATGAATTTAGGTCACTGAAAAGACCACAAACACACAACATAGATCCTTATGTTAATCTTGACTGTATCATGCTTTAGTAATGTACACTTTTCACAATTACAAACTGTCCTAGAATTTGGACTGTGTTAAGATCATTTCACAGGAAAAACAATTTCTTTGTTTTAAGAGGAATTATTTTATATTTCCATTTATTAAACTTTTAAGTTCCATGTCACCTCCCACTTTATTTGTTTTTCCTATTTGTTGTGCACTACTAAGTCTGATACATTATTCCAACAGAGGAAGGACCAAATTAATGAATCCAATTTAAAGCATCAATTACAAAGGTGAACCAAGTTTCAGTAAACATATTCAGTTCCCTTGAATTTTCTAATATTGTGTGTTTGCGTTTTTGAAATAGAAATGCTACATTTAGTATTGAATTCTATTCAAATAACCACAGTTCAGATGCATGTTTTCAGATGGCTATAATCTTCCTTCAGGGTGTCATTAACGCAGTGGATAAATAGCTAAAGGACAGTGAAGAAGATGCATTGAAGGTAGTATACCAGGAAGGTTTACTGAGTACTGGAGAGACCAAACTGTCCCACAACAAACACCAAATGAAAAGAGACATGTATTAAATGGTCAGTGCATTAGAAAAAAATAACAGGCCAAGCAGATAATAACAAGATCTGGCAATGACTCAGAGCAAAGCTCTTCTTCAAGTTGAAGAAGATGACAAAGAGCCTAATTCTGGCTGCACGTAACCAAGTCTTAAGAAGAAACACATATAAAGCCAGAAGTGAGAAGAGCAAACCGCAATTGCTGCCTATTCAAAGAAGCTGAAGAAACAATGTTTAGCTGCTATGAGAAGACTGCACAAGCTAACTAAAAACAATGTAATGGCAAAATGGTGACAATGGTGCATTGGAGGATCTGCATAACTCACTATTTGCCGGCAACCAAGAACTAGTAGAATCACAAAATAGGCAAAGTAAAAGTGCTCTGGGACTTCAAAATTCAAACCAATACCTGCCACATAACATCCCAGACACAACAATTATTGATAAGAAAAACAAAAATATTTGGATAGCGGACGCTGCAATACCTGGAGACAGCAGAAGAGAAGAGAAAGAACTGGAGAAAATTAGAAAATATAAACACCTGCAAATAAAACCAGAACAACTGTGGCAAAAGTAATACCTATAATAATAGGCACCTGGGGTAAAATCCCCAAATAATTGGAGCACCATTTGAACACCACTGGCATTGAACACCACTGGCAAGATCACCACTGGCAAGATCACCATCAGTCAATTGGAAAAGGCAGCTTTACTTAGAACAGCTTAAATTCTGCAACAATACCTTTAACAACATTAAATAACATCTGCCTATCCTAGGTCTTTGTAAAAAACTTGATAGGTGATAAAAATGCTAAATCCAAAATATCTGGTTGACTATGCGGTAAACCATAATAACATTTCCAAAAGTAAATTTACTGAGAATCAGAACCTTTTATAGTTACATATGTTTCTCATTCAACCTTTGAACTCCATATTAATCATTAACTACGGTAACTACTCACTGCTTCACATAAATCAGAGAAATTAAAGCTTTGGCTATATAATTTGAATAATCATATAATCATTTTTTAAAAAAAGAGATCTTATAGTATCATTGGATAAAAGTCATTAAAAAAAAGTTTAGATTTTTTTTTTAAATTAACCAAATAATATTCTATGAAGGTTAGCCCAAAGAAAAGCTGTAACCATTACGTCTTCCCTCTACCATCTGGTTTCTAAAACCCATTTTCATTGTTTACATTATGCATATGCCACCTCTGGAAATAATTTAGGATAAGCTGTATCGAAAAAAAGTACAGTTTTGTTCAGATATCATAGTCTTAGACCAGAAGATTCAATCCTTGAAAATAATTTTATAAAATGCATTGGTTATTTTTACTATGCAGAATTTGGATGTGCAGTGTCTTGGATTTATTTCCCCAAAACAGCTATGGATCATAGGTTGTATCTGTTATATGGAAATTAAGGGAAGTTGCTAAGATAATGATGTGGAAAAACCCATGTTATCACCAAGAGACAAGTTCAAGTCAAGGGATATAATCTTTGCTTTATGCTTAGAAGTAAACACAATGCAACCCTTTTGGGATACAGCAACCTCTGACATTCCAAAAACCAAGTTTGCAATAATTAGTGGAATATACACAATAGTGGGACAGCTGTGAGATATGTATTGCCTATTTAAAGGATATTGTTTATAATATTGCTCAAGAAATCACTGTTTACCCTGAATGACTCTGAAAAATAAAATATATCCAAATTTAGAAGCTGCTTGTTTATCTGAAGCTTAAAAAAATATAACACTGAGAGATCAGTAAAGAATATAGAACCACAGCTTTCATAATAGAGCATTTGAAGAATTGCCAGCAGTCCCACCCACCCACCTCTGATAACTGGACTGAATAAGAAAATAAGAATATTTGCCATGTGTTGCATGAATGGATGATGACGCACTTTAATCAGCTTCAACATTTTATTGGACCATTAACATTAAGTTCCTTCCCATGTGTGAACTCAGTGCTAAGCCAAGTTCAGTTCCCTGCTCCTGTGTCCCTGCAGAGGGCTTGTACCCACAGGGCTTGTGAATTTGAAAGTGAACCAATTAACTATAAACTTAGCTTTTTATTCCACAAGAAATGTTATGTAATGTTAGTGAGGAATAAATGAGGGCAAGGTACTAATTGGCTGTCATTTTTAAGTTCTCCCATTGGCTGGCTGGAGAAAAACCTGATTGGGGAGGGAACTAGTGGCCTCAAACTTTGAACTGGCTGGAAAGTGCCAGACATATCTTACTGTCTGGGGTCCTCTGAAAGGGCCACTGACATAAAACTCAAAAAGCATACCAGAGACCCAGTTTGGGGTAGTGGTGAAGGGACCAGGCTAGAACCCTGGAAACCATGAGTTCTAGAGTCCTGCCTTAGGCATGAAGCCACTTGGGAAACATTAGGCCAGTCGCTCTCCCTCAG
Organism: Erythrolamprus reginae; assembly: GCF_031021105.1. NCBI lineage: Eukaryota > Metazoa > Chordata > Lepidosauria > Squamata > Dipsadidae > Erythrolamprus > Erythrolamprus reginae. The sequence goes on along the minus strand of NC_091951.1, from coordinate 98,545,479 downwards.
CCCAAGGAAGAAGGCAATGGCAAACTACTTCTGAAACCTTGGCAAGAAAACTGCAGAGGCTTGTCCAGACTGTTGCCAGGAATCAACAATGGTTTCAACACACACACACACACACACACACACACACACACACACACACACAAGCATGCCAGATTTATTAGACACCACAGTAAAACTGAAAACAGCTTGTTGGCTCCTGAATGGGGAAAACACGCCTTTAACTTTGTGGGCAAGGCAATGTCATGAGAATTCAGCAGATAAAAGAAGCTTCCAAGTAACATTCATACTGTAGTTGAGTGGAAGGGGAGAAAACAATGCTTAGATTGTTTGGTACATATTTATTTGGATTTTGGGTGTCAAAGGGCAGCTTATGAGTCATCTACAAAACCCCTCTCTGGTCCATCTAGTCTTGAAATGTCATTAAGTGAAATTCAACTTTCATAACTTTCAAATTCAACTCTCAATTTATGAGGCTTCTAGCCTAGGAGATTGAGAAACTAATTTACCACAATGTGTTTACCACATTTTTGTGCATATTTGTGCATTTGTTTTAATTCTACTCTTTGGTCTATAATCTCCATTTTATATCATTCTCTCACTTCAATTTAGTCCTGAATACCGTTTTTATTTTTCCTTCTGTATACAGAATGCCGCACAAGATCAATCTTGTTGCACAAGATCAAGCCAGGACATAGAAAAATCACTTGGCAATCCCACTCCACTTTGTAGCGTCTGATTATTATATATCGGATCTCTATGTGCCTATGGAAGATAGGAACCCAGATGGCAGCTTCCCCAAAAGTCTGCCAAAATGTCAGAGGATGAAAAAACTCCCCAGTTCATTTCTAGAACCAGAAAACTTACTAACATTGAACAGGATTTTTATCTGTAGCAAGAAGAAAATCAAAAGCCTGCATACAGGAGTGGGACTGGTTGGAATCAGGAGGCTAAATGACCCCTTCCAACTTTATGTTGCTAGGGAGGTGGCAGAGGGAATATTTGGGTGATAAAAAAATTGGGTTCAACTAAGATCAGCCTCCACAGAAGTCCAGCTTCCCCTGTCTTTCTGCTGAGATCTTTTCTATGAGGATTCAATTCCTTCTTTGCCAGCCTGGCTTTCTCCCTCCAACACTTTTTTAGCTATTAAGAAGCAATAACACTTTTTGATGGGTTGCTCTCAGGACTATTACAATGATGAAGACACTCCATGCCTACAGTTTATGAATTTTGAAAACAGATTCCAGAGTGTGCTTTAGCTCAAATTAAGCCCTGGAGAAAAGTATGTTAGCTTAGCTCATATTGTAGCCATAATATTCTGAATTCTATTTAGCAATTATAGAAATAGTATCTACTGTAACTTTTGCCAATGACAATTCGTTGTTTTGACAATGACAATAAATTTATTATTATGTGGCGTAAAAACTGCTGAAAAAAACTCAGAGCATTTCCTCATTCCTTGTTCAGCTATTTCCTCATTCCCAGACTTTTTGGGCTTTTCCTAACAAAAAAGAGAACTTTACTTGGCATCCCTGATAAAAGGTTGAGTTGGATCCAGTTTTAGAAAAAGTAATAATTGGAGTTCAGAAAAATGAGTTCGGGTTGAAAGAAACATAATGTTCCCACAGTTTCCATCCTGGTTTCGGTCAGCAGTTTATGGAAAAGGTAAACCACTTTTTTCTACTTCTTGGATCATCTGAAAACATCATTAAAGAACCTCCTGGAACTCAATCTGGATAATTTGCAGCTTTAGCCACCTACCTAAACACCACACTAGTAATTCTTGTGTACTGCCACAGCTAGCCTATGGGAGGGAGAACACATTTTGCGGATACTTTTGGAATAGTTTTCATCTGACCAAGGTAAACAATGAGCTCTCCACTCCTCAGCTGGTGCTTTAGTTGACGCTTTATAAAATGTTACATGGTGCTGTATTCCCAATGTTCTGGTCATTTGGGAAATAGCCATAAACCATTATTATGGTAGAAATGATTCTTGTAAGCAGCTTATGTACACTTGGCATACGAAGGGTCTACTTTTTTTTATCAGGAGGGAATCCAGTATATGTGCCTGTCACTTCCTCTGTTCTGTTAAACAGGTTTTCAAAGGTGCTGAAATGCAGTGTTATGGGTAAGTGAGCAGCAGCACTTGTACAGAAGATAATGGAATGGAGCAGGGAAGCGTGAGGAAACACCATTAAAGTGCTTTTTTTATTTCTTTGAAGTATGGAGATGAAAATCGGAGGAGAAAGAGATATTAGATGTTTGCACACCTGGGTTATATGTAAAAATGGCAGGATAAAAATATAATAATAATATAATAATAACAACAGCAACAACAACAACCAATCAATCAATTGACAATATCTCCATATCCCAGGTCCTTGGGACTGACGCAGTAATGCTAAATCCACTTTAAACATCAGCTGTGTGTGATGAATCATAATAACAATGCAAAACTTTGGAACGAAGATAAACTGGAAGCAGAGTGCTGGTTGGCTAATACAGGAGTTTCTTTTGTATAAATGTGTCCATTTTCATGGTATTCTGATTCCTTAATTATCAAAATAGCCTACCAACAATTTTGAACAGACTTTGCATTAGAATTTATAGGGTGTGGGGAGATGCTTGTGCTCTACTCAAACAAACCAAGGTGTTTGTTTGTTTCCTTAACAGTTTGCTAAAGTGCTCACAATTATTTGCTTACAGTTAACATTTGCCAATAACATCTGTAGATGACTCCTAAGCTGCCCTTTAATACCCAATATCCAAATAAATATACCACACAATCTAAGGATTCTTTCCTCCTTTCCATAATATGGAAAGAAAGACATTTGTAGACCCTCTGGGACTCTTTTGTTAATCAGTGGGAATTTGGGAGTATATAGTGAACTGGCTGACCTATTGACAAGATCCATGCACCTTGTACTAACCTAGAAGATGATTTTGGCATAGGACAACATGTGAACCCAGGTATTGAGGTTTGTGAACCCTACTATTTATGCCTTAGCTTAGAGAGTATAATCAAGGTGCCCGTGTTTATACAACATACTACACTAAACTCTGCTTATTTTTTAAATACACTACAATTGGTTGGTTTCATGCAAATTAAGTTGATGTGAAAAATGCAGGCTGTCAAAAATGTCTTGAGATTAAGTTTCCCTGTAATAAAAAGCAATTCAGAAATACTGTATGTTTGATGAGTAAATAGTAATACAGTACCTGGTTATAACCACAATGACTAGATTTACCCAATGGAAATGAACAAACTACAAAAAAAGGTAAAGGAATCCCTGCAAATTTTGCTCCGGTAGTCATTGTTGGGCATAGGGGGCAGTGCTCATCTTCATTTCAATGACCAAGTGCTGTTTGAAGATATTTCGGTGGTCATGTGGCCACCAAAATATAACATTGCACTGTTGCCATCCCATCCAAGTGGTCCCTATCTATCTACTCACATTTGCATGCTTTCAACCTCCACGGTTGGCAGGAGCTGGGGTCACAGCTCAGGTATATAATAATAATAATAATAATAATAATAATAATAATAATAATAATAATAACAACAACAACAACAACAACAACAATAATTTATTAGAATTGTATGCCGCCTCTCTCCGAGAACTTGGGGCGGCTCACAACATTTCCAGACAACAAATCTATCTTTTTTATTTCTAAGCCAAGATGCTGCCCCAATGAAAACCAAGTCAATCTGTAAATCTAATCAATAAATGTTTAGCTACTCAGTTAACAATAATTCAAAGGAATGTGAAATTTTGAAAGGGTCCTATGTTATAGCAACAGCAACCCGAAAGTGTCTTTCCCAAATAGCTGGAAATTTTGGGAGCTACAGTTTCAGGACAGTTGGGTAATGCCACGCTTAGAGAAGACTGATCTAAAAACAGTGGCTAGATTGAACATCGTGTTATACTAAATCCAAAACCATCACATTTTAATTTGAAACAATATGTGAAATTAGTTATTAAGAGAAGGATGCAGCTGCTGTTACAGTCAAACCTCGATTCCCAAACCTGGAAGATCTTCGCGGCCCACAAACTGCCAGACATCCCTTTATTTATTTATTTATTCATTCATTCATTCATTCATTTATTTATTTATTTATTTTGTCCAATACACAATGTGGGTTTTAGTGGATATATATCTATATACACATAGTAAAATACATGATGAAGGTTATAGAGGAGATACTCATAGTAAAATATATCTAAGAAATAATAGAAAAGAAGATAAAGTAATAGAACATGTCAATGAAAGAATAGAAGAAGAGGTATAGGAATAGAAGAAAGGTATAGGAGATATAGGAAAGCAATAGGACAGGGGATGGAAGGCACTCTAGTGCACTTGTACTCGCCCCTTATATTGGACAATGGGACCCAGCTGACCACCAAGAACATGGAATCATTCCTGGCTGAACTGGAAATATGTCACATCCTTGTCTCACCATTCAATCCAGCCAGCAACAGCCAGGTAGAAAGAATGGTGAGAATGACCAAGGAGGCACTCACTAGAATAGGCCCTGGAAACTGGCAAGAAAGGATTGAGTAGTTCCTACTGGCCCAGTACATCACACCGTGTACAACCACTAATTGAAACCCAGCTAAATTGTTGATGGGACAGAAACTTTGGTCTATTTTACCACCCAGGGAAATCCTTAGACTCTAGCAAAATAATCTGGTTGCTAGAAATAGACGACCTCATCTTTGCACATAACTATGCAGGGGATCCAAAAAGTCACCCAGCAAAAATAATCACAGTTACCAGCCCAAAATTATATCAGGTTGAGCTGGATGATGGCCAAGTGTGGCGGCGACACATAGACCAGCTCAGAAGGAGACTAGGAACTCCTGGCTATGCCAACCAGATGAGTCCCAGTCTTCCACAAACACAGAGCAACAAGAGTCTCCACCCTGAAGGGTCTTCACAACAACCAAGCATGAAACACCAAACAAGAGACCAGCCCTGACTATAAGACACCAAGAAGCCGTATTCTCAACACCGGAGGATGCAAGTGAGCACCTACTGAGCATTGCTGGAGTCCAGCGGTTTCATTCAGAACTGGAGGATGAGGACATTGTGACAGTGGCCATCAGCCCCAGAGGCAGGTTTCAGATACTTTCATAAGAGGAGCCAGGAGAAGCAGCTGGCAGGTCCGCACCTGATGAGATTCCCAAGAATAATGAATTGCACAGGCCCAGTAAGACTATATGGTGCCTTGCCTGCCTTTGTGACTACCTAATTTGTATACAGAGACAAGTAGACTATCCACAAACTAAGAGGGAAGGGGTGTTATGTATGGCTGTACATAGCATGGATTTGCATAGCCACCACTGATTGGCTAATCAAGCAGCGGGAGAAATAAACTACTGTCAGTGGCCGGCTAGGCTACATGGAAGCCCATATAAGTGGCTTCCCTGCAGCCTGCCGGCAGTTTGTATTGCATTCAGCCAGGAGAATAAAAGGTGCTGAATGGTTTCTGTGTCTCGTTCCTTCTTTTGGGCCCAAAACTAACACTCTCTTCTAGAGACTCACCCACACTTACCCAAGCCTGTTCCACTATACTCTAAGGGAGAGTGATTGGAGGCATTTTTTTTTAATCTCTGGCAGCTGGCACTGGGTGGGAAGGAAACAAAGCTAGGGAATCTGCTGTATATACTGTAAGCTGCCCCGAGTCCTCGGAGAGGGGTAGCATATAAATCCAATAAGTAAGGAAGGAAGGACGTAAGGAAGGACGTAAGGAAGGACGGAAGGAAGGAAGGAAGGAAGGAAGGAAAGAAGGAAAGAAAGAAAGAAACAAACAAACAAACCTTGCCATGGGTGATTGAAAAAAGATGTGGAGGAGATCCCCAGATGGATCTCCTTTCTCCCTGCCTTTCATGGCATGGATGGCAAGAGAAAAGAAGAGAGCAGGTGACTGAAGAAAGAGCCATTCTCCATTTCCCACGGAGTGATCATTCTGGAGGATGAAGAACTGATGGCTAGCTGGCACCAAAACAAAACGTCATTATTCTGTGCCTCTCAACTCCAGCTGGTTTTTGTGTGGACAGAACTTCTGCCTAGTGTAGTTGTCAGGCAGAATAGAGTTTAGGAGTATGGTTATCAATTCCTTAGGTCGGCATTGTTTTTTGCTGGCTCCCACAATGTAGTGACATGCTTTACCGGCATCGTGAAATTGCTCTCTGACAGAAGTCCTCGAGGGCATATGGAAGGAGGAAATAAGATGCTTTTGAAATTAATATCTGTCAATTCCATAGCAGAACAACGGAGCGTTCTTAGGATAGGGGCCATGCCATTCGCAATGTAGCCAAAACATGATTTAGTACCTGTGGCACACAGAATTATTAACCTCCAGCAAACAGCCAAGGAAAGCAAATGTCAACATTCAAAGGACACAAACATAAGTTCTATTGTTTCTTGACATCTGTTCATTACAGGCTTCATAAAGTACAGCCCAGAATTTAGTACAGGAGAGAATATGCACTCATGACTCAAAAACTCTGCTTGTGCCCTGGTACATACCCGCACGTATAATATCCTAATTACTGGTAGTAGCAAGTTAGATTTTTGCAGTCTACTAAGGCAAGCTTTCTTTAACCATTGCTGCATTTGCAAAACATATTAAGTCATAAACATGGTTTAAAGCAGTGTTTTTCAACTAGTGTGCCGCGAAACATGGTTAGGTGTGCCGTGAAGCTCAGAAAGAGAAAGAAAGGAAGAGAGAGAGCAAGAAAGAGAGAAAGAAAGAGAGAGAGAGAGAGAGAGAAAGAAAGAAAGAGACAGAAAGAGCGAGAGAGAGAGAAAGGGAACAAGAGAGAGACAAAGAAAGCAAGGGAGAGAGAAAGAGAACAAGAAAAAGAAAGCAAGAGAGAAAGAAAGAAAGAGAGAGAGCAAAAGAGAAAGAAAGCAAGAGAGAGAGAGAGAGGGAGGGAAGGAGAGAGAGAGAAAGACATAGAGGGAGGTAGGGAGGGAGAGAGAAAGAGAGAAAGAGAGCAAAAAAGAGAGGAAGGAAGAGAAAGAAAGAGGGATGGAGAGAGAAAGAAAGATGAAGGGAGAGAAAGTGGGAGGGAGAGAGAAATAGAGCGAAAGGGAGGAAGAGAGAGAGAGAGAATTTTTTTGTCCAAACTTTTTTTAGTCACGCCCCCCCCCCCCCCATGCTCAATGTGCACCAGGGTTTCCTAAATGTAAAAAATGTGCCGTGGCTCAAGAAAGGTTGAAAATCACTGGTTTAAAGAACACCATGACTGAATGGCCCAACATGCTAATCCTAAACCAAACAAACCAGATGAAATTAAGCATGTAATGTGAAATTTGTTTCCCTGCAACTAATCCAAAGAACTGTGATATTAAAAAAAAACCAATTACAGTGGTGCCTCTACTTAAGAACTTAATTCGTTCCCTGACCAGGTTCTTAAATAGAAAAGTTTGTAAGAAGAAGCAATTTTTCCCATAGGAATCAATGTAAAAGCAAATAATGTGTGCAATTGGGGAAACCACAGGGAGGGTGGAGGCCCTGTTTCCTCCCAGGAGATTCCTAGAGAGGCCCGACAGAGGCTTCTCCCCGCCTTTTCCAGCCCTGTTTCCCACCAGGAGATTCCTAGAGAGGCCCCACAGAGGCTTCTCCCCACCTTTTCCGGCCCTGTTTCCCCCCAGGAGATTCCTAGAGAGGCCCCACAGAGGCTTCTCCCCACTTTTTCCGGCCCTGTTTCCCACCAGGAGATTCCTAGAGAGGCCCCACAGAGACTTCTTCCTGCCTTTTCTGGCCCTGTTTCCTCCCAAGAGATTCCTAGAGAGGCCCCACAGAGGCTTCTCCCCACCTTTTCCGGCCCTGTTTCCCACCAGGAGATTCCTAGAGAGGCCCCACAGAGACTTCTCCCTGCCTTTTCTGGTCCTATTTCTTCCCAGGAGATTCTTAGAGAGGCCCCACAGCGGCTTCTTCCCGCCTTTTCCGGCCCTGTTTCCTCCCAGGAGATTCCTAGAGAGGCCCCACGAAGGCTTCTCCCTGCCTTTTCTGGTTACAGTTTCGGAGGCTCAGGTTTGTAAGTGGAAAATGGTTCTTGAGAAGAGGCAAAAAAAGTTTGAACACCCGATTCTTATCTAGAGAAGTTTGTAAGTCGAGGCGTTCTTAGGTAGAGGTACCACTGCATATTGGTAGGGCCCCTGTTCATATTTTTCTACTATTGGTACCGTTTGTCATTCTAGTTGTTTTAATCCAGCTGCTTGTTTGCTTGTTTATGTGGGTTTTAATGTGGGTTCAGTTACAGGTAGCCCTCGACTTACAACAATTCATTTAATGACCATTCAAAGTTACAATGGTACTGAAAAAAGTGACTTGTGGCCATTTTTCACACTTACGACTGTTGCGGCATCTCCATGATCACATGACCAAAATTTGGATGCTTGACAAATAGTTCATATTTATGACAGCTGCATGATTCCGGGGTCATGTGATCCCCTTTTGTGACCTTCAGACAAGCAAAGTCAACAGGGAATCTGGGTTCACTTAACAACCATATTATTAAACAATTGCAGTGTTTCGCTTAGCCACTGTGGCAAGAAAAGTCATAAAATGGGGCACAACTCACTTAACAAATGTTTCACTTAGCAACGTAAATTTTGAGGCTCCGTTGTGGTCGTAACTCGAGGGCCACCTGTATTTTACAGCTTTTTGTGAATCTTGTGAACTGCCCCAAAACGTTTGGCGTGGGTGGCCCCATCAAATAAATTAAATTGAAGTTTGATCCGTTACTAATTTTATTTCCATGCAGCAGCACTGCAGTCAATTCACCCCACATAACCTAACAGATAACAAGGACAAAGGATCGAACTGAGTTACTTGCATGAAATCAAAACAATTTAAATTAAGGAGCAAATTATTCCCTCATCATCCCACACGGAAAATCTATACAACAGAAACCTTCACTGAGGGCAATGGATATGCATATGCCAATCCTTCATTTAATTAACCAGTCAATAATCCATAGAGATGTATATATCGATGGAAAATATTCCAGGACATCTTGACAAACAATACTACTGTGACTACCAGGTGCTAAAGGTATGCACCAGGGGTGGGTTGTTCCCATTTCGGCCCGTTTCTAGGGAACCGGTAGTACTAGCGGCAAGAGGCTCCGCCTACCCACACAGGAGGCTCCACCCACCCACGCTTCTGTGCCTGCACAGAACCGACGCAAGCACGTGTGCGAACTGATAGTAAAGGGTCCTAGAACCCACTACTGGTCTGCACTCAAGAATTCTTGATGCGAACAATATGAAACTGATGACCTCCAAGCCAAAGTACCTAGCCCCTCCCTCAAATCAGTCTCAGTGCCAGAGGACTAGAAGATAGGCAGTGCCCTATCAATTTTTAAAATGAACTCAGAGCAGTTCTAGGGAAGCCTAGGCTGGCTCACCATGTACAGTACACAGGGAAAATTAGTACAAAGTTTGCTTAACAAAAATCCTCATGGATTCTGCAGAAACAAATATTACCCATACCAACCCTCTTTTAAGTAGTCAAGCATATATATTAAGGTGATCCTGTCAGTCTGCATATCTGGATTTTCAAAATGTTTTAAACTATTTGTTTGTTTTATTTATATTTATATTTATATTTATATTTATATTTATATTTATATTTATATTTATATTTATATTTATATTTATATTTATATTTATATTTATATTTATATTTATATTTATATATTTTTATATTTATATATATGTATGTATGTATGTATGTATGTTTGTTTGTTTGTTTGTTTATTTATTTATTTAGTATGTCGCCCCTCTCTGTAGACTCGGAGAGTCTTTTGCTCATTAAAAACTCTTGAGTAAATTTAATGTTTGTCCTGTTACTGCTAACTGGTTAAAGAATGGGAGGGGGGGAGGACTAGGAGTACAGAGGCAATTAAAAGATAAAAGAAGCTGAATTCTTCAAGGATTTGGGTTGAAAGTAGTGCTTTTAATTTTTTTTAATCAATGATCTTGACTTTTGGGTGGGCAATGAGCCAGGTAGTCAAGATTATGGTTGATAATAAACTTGGGGTTCTTAAGCTGTGTGAAACATAAGGCATTTTACTGTTCTAGCTTTCTGCAAAGCACTTTGGTGCACAAGTTGAAAACTGCTGTGGGAAGAACCAAAGGTTTTGAGAACCTCTGTACTAAATTATTTCAGGTGGTAAAAAAATTAAAAAGAATAAGAACAGGTCCCGAAAGGTTTCTTTGTGTGAATGGCCAGTCAAATGACAAATGCAATTTAAGTGTAAAGGAAGTATACCGGGACAACACACATTTTGATGCAGTCTGAGTGCAGATGCAACTGACTGTTTAACTAACCGGATATTGGACAACAATAAAGAGTCCAATGAAAATGTTAGCTCATATGAGGTATGTCCCAAAGGTGCTTTTTTTCAAAGTGCAACTGGACTTTCTTGATTTTTCTCGAAAATCTTTAACTTCTCATCCAAGAAGCTTTTTCAGCAGGGAATAGAAAGGATTTAAATTCTTAGTAGTCCACCAACCTCATATGAGGCCGTTGTGAACAAGGCAAATTTCATACTAGGCACATTAGGAAACAGACTGAAAATGAAAGAGCAAATGCTATAATATAGAAAACTATGGTATAGCTGCCTCTATGAAACTTGGTACAGTGGAAAAAAGTGAACACAAGAACAAGGGGACACAATCTGAAGTTAGTTGGGGGAAAGATCAAAAGCAACATGAGAAAATATTATTTTACTGAAAGAGTAGTAGATCCTTGGAACAAACTTCCAGAAGACGTGGTTGATAAATCCACAGTAACTGAATTTAAACATGCTTGGGATAAACATATATCCATCCTAAGATAAAATACAGAAAATAGTATAATGGACCACGAGGTCTTTTTCTGCTGTCAGTCTTCTATGTTTCTAAAAGAATATAGGAGTGTGAAAGTGGGACTGCTGCCTGGGTTTTGTAAAAGGCAGAAACACCCACTTCTTCCCTCACACATTCAAAATGCATCCATACATTTACTTGCTCTGCAGGGCTGGATTCTATCACAGTTCTGGATCCTATGCACCCTTTTCTTAAATATGAGTCCTGGATCCTACTACAGACCTGGATTCCACCGCTACCACCATTCATTCATTCATTCATTCATTCAGTCATTCATTCATTCATTCATTCGATTTGTATGACGCCCCTCTCCGCAAACTCGGGGCGGTTCACAACAATAATAATAACAATATACAATGTAACAAATCTAATATTAAAAGAAAATACAGTGATCCCTCGATTAGCGCGGGGGTTACGTTCCAAGACCTCCCGCGCTAATCGATTTTCCGTGTTATAGTGGTGCGGAAGTAAAAACACCATCTGCGCATGCGCGCCCTTTTTTTTCCATGGCCGCACATGCGCAGATGGTGGAGTTTGCGTGTGGGCAGCGGGGAAGACACAGGGAAGGTTCCTTTGGCCGCCCAACAGCTGATCTGCTCCGCAGCGCGGAGCCGAAGATGGAGTTTCCCCATTGCCCAGGCAAAGGGGAAACCCCATCTTCGGCTCCTCGCTGCTGCCGCGCTGCGGAGCAGATCAGCTGTTGGGCGGCCAAAGGAACCTTCCCTGGGTCTTCCTGCTGCCCAGGCAAAGGGGAAACCCCAAGAGAGCCAAAAGAGCACCGGGCCGGTTGGTTCCCAACCAAAAGAGTTTACCCCGATTGTCCTCGGTGGGGGAAAACAGCGCGTCGCCAGGCTCCCCATCTTCAAGAGAGGCGCGACGGCTAGCCAGGATCCACGCAGGGGAGAAAAGGCGCGCGCTCCCAGCCGCTGCGCCCCGCTTGGAGAGCAGCGGCGAGCAGAGCACAGAAGACGACGAGGCTTTCGAGGGCTCCAAGGCGGGCGGTGGCGCATCCTTCGAGCACGCCGGCGGCGACCCCAAGCTGAAGGCGGCCACCACACACACACACGCCGCCGCCGCCGCCATCCACCCCGCCGGGTTCCCCGCTTGCTACCTCTTCGCCTTCTCCCGTCTCCGAGGCCGACCAGCCCAAGCCGCAACAGACACACACACACATACACGCACTCCCTCTCTCGCGCTCACACAGGCGCACTCAGACAGAAAAGAAAAAAAAATCCCCAAAAGAGAGGGACAAGAGGCAGGCACAAAGCGGGGGCACAAGGGGAGCTGCCCGGCAGAGGTTGCTTTTTTTCTTCTCGTGGGCAAGTGGAGGGGGGGAGAGAGAAGGAAAGAGAGAGAAGGAAAGAAAGAGATGAGAGAGGGAGGAAGAGAGTGTGAGAGAGGAAGAAAGAGAGAAATGATAGAAAAAAGGGGAGAAAAAAAGAGAAACGAGAAAATGATTGAAGCAGAGAATGACAGGAAAGAAAGAGAAAGAGACAGAGAAGTGACTCTTGGTGATGACGTATGACGTCATCGGGTGGGAAAAACCGTGGTATAGCAAAAAAACCGTGGAGTATTTTTTAATTAATATTTTTTGAAAAACCGTGTTGTAGCGTTTCGCACTAATCGAGACCGTGCTAATCGAGGGATCACTGTATCTAGAAACCCGTCATTTAGAAAAGCATACAACACAAGCATACCATACATAAACTCTATAAGCCTGGGGGAGATGTCTCAATTCCCCCATGCCTGGCGACATAGGTGGGTCTTAAGCAATTTACGAAAGGCAAGGAGGGTGGGGGCAGTTCTGATCTCTGGGGGGAGTTGATTCCAGAGGGCTGGGGCCACCACACAGAAGGCTCTTCCCCTGGGTGGTTTCTTTGCTCATCAAGGACTGGATGCACCACCGTGTAACAAATACTGTATATAAAAAATACTTTATTGCTGCATATATTTTCTCCAACAACAGCCTAGGTCAATGATGGCAAACCTTTCTTCCCTCGAGTGCTGAAAAAGCCTGGGCGTATGCTATCGCACATGCGCAAGTACCCACACCTATAATTCAATGTGTTGAGAGGGCGAAAACAGCTTCCCTGCTGCCTGGAGGCCAGAAATGGCCTGTTTCCCAACTTCTGGTGGGCCCAGAAGGCTCTTGTTTCACCCTCCCCAGGCTCCAAAAGCTTCTCTGTAACCAGGGGAGGGTAAAAGCCAAAAACAACCTCCCAGAGCCTGTGTGAGCCAAAAATCAGCTGGCCGGCACACACATGCACGTTGGAGCTGAGCGAGGGCAACAGCTCATGTGCCAGCCGTTATGGCTCCGCGTGCCCCTTGTGGCACCTGTGCTATAGGTTCGCCATCACTGGCCTAGGTTGTTGAGTCAGGGGAGGGTTCTTTTAAGCTGAAGTTGGTTATTATTATTATTATTATTATTATTATTGATTATTGATTATATTTGTATGCCTCCCCTCTCCGCAGATGAAGAGGAGACATCTGGGCTCCCACCCAAACCCAACCATGCAACTTCCAGGACCAGGCTACACCAGTGATGGCGAAGCTTTTTTTTGCTCGGGTGCCAAAAGGGCACATGCATGAGATGGCACGTGTGTGCATGCCCACCCACAGCGATAATGCAATGTCTACCCCCCATACTCCTCTCCCACCCATGCTTGTGTGCAGACCTCCCTGAAGCCTCCAGACTTTCGGTAGGCTGGTTGGGTTATTTTTCATCCTGCCCAGGCTTTAGGAAAGCCTCCTGAACCCTGGGGAAGGTGAAAAACAGCCCAACAGGAGGTTCGTTTCTGAACTTCCGGTAGGCCCATTGGGTCCATTTCTGTCATCCACAGCCTCTAGAGCAGGGGTGGGCAATTAATTTTGCCATGGGGCTGCATGAGAAATTGGGATAGTTTTAGAGGGCCGGACTAATTAGTTCTACCCAATACTGTATATAGATGTAGGTGTAGATAAAGCAGTATATAAATCTAAATGCTATGCTTGATATGTTTAGAAATGTTAAGATGTAAAAATATGAAAATCAATTTAAAAATAAATTTAAAAAACTCTTCAAGAGGATTTGTAAATGGCTTCTTTAAGCCTCAACCTGCCCTCCAACCCAACAAACATACAAACTACTGGGAGTTTGGCTGCTAATGTATTTAAAATAATAATATTTGCTATTCAGTAACAAGTGAAACTTTGGGGTTTTATTTTAAACAAATCGCCATCCTCCCGGTGACTATTTCCTACAATTCCCAGGGCTGCTGCTACCGCCAGCCCCATTCGCTTTGGGAATCCTGAATGGGAAGGAGGCGTCAGGGAGGAAGCCCACAGTTTCTAGCTGAGTCCCGCTTGGCTGCTAGGCTGGAAGTCGCTGACAATGATGCCCAGCTACCGGATGTTTTCCACGAACTTTTCCAAGTGCTCTTCCAGGGAGCCGAACTTCTCTGCTATCCCTCGGAACCAGAGAGCAAAGGCTAAGCCCCACCGCAAAAAGTCTCTTTCATTACCCCGGTCTCCACGTTGCTAAGAACGAGGCCATGAACGCTTTTAAAGTACCATTTCCTCTTCCGGCTCAAAGGAGGGGCCGTCTCTCCTCCCCTGCTATTTAGTTCTGCATTCTGAGCTCGGGAATTTCCTCCCGTGTTTTCGATCAGGCGGTCTGATTTTTTTTTCTAAAGGGATAAATAAATGAACCGATTTTTATTTTTTTTAATCGAACGTGTAGCTCTCACAGATTTAATCATTAGTCTCATAGCATCCAAATTGCTCTCTTTTACACTGGTATAAACTGACCCTAGAGTTCATTTTGCTTTATTTATTTTTTAATTTAATTTAATTTAATTATTTAATTATTTATTTTATTTTATTTTATTTTCTTACTTACTTACTTACTTACTTACTTACTTACTTACTTACTTACTTATTGGATTTGTATGCCGCCCCTCTCCGGAGACTCGAGGCGGCTAACAGCGACAATAAAACAGTGTACAATAGTAATTTGGTATTAGAAATGATTAAAAATCTATTAATATAAAAACCAAACATACATACATACATACCATGCATAGAATTGTAAAGGCCTAGGGGGAAAGAGGATCTCAATTCCCCCATGCCTGGCGGCAGAGGTGGGTTTTAAGTTGTTTACGAAAGGCAAGGAGGGTGGGGGCAGTTCTAATCTCTGGGGGGAGTTGGTTCCAGAGGGCCGGGGCCGCCACAGAGAAGGCTGCCCCTGGATGCACGCGATCTAATCATTAATAGCATTTAGATAGAAATAGCATTTAGACTTAAATGCTGCAGTTGCCAGATGGCTATATGTCAACCATTAAACTCTGTCACAGACAGCCGGCGCACTCCTTGCCCAGATCTGGTCTAGAGGCTTTCCTGAAGCCTGCGGAGGGCAAAAATGGCCTCCCCCGCCTTCTAGAATGCTGAAAATCAGCCAGCCAGTGAACACATATGTATGTATGCCATATGTTTCGCCATCACGGGCCTACACTGAGCAGCAGATCTTGCTAGGAGTCCTGTCTGAAGCTTGGAACTTTATTTGGAACTACCGTAAGAAAGGAGCAAGCACACTGAAGCAGCACCCCAATTAGTGCAAGAATGTTTGGAAAAAGGCAAAATTTGTATGTTATTTTACTTTTTTAGACTTTAATGTAATCTGAGTATTAAAAGAAAAAGTATCAAAAGCCTGAGTATTAAAGATATATTTATGTGGCAACATCACTTGCCAAGCCTAGAAGGGTGAAATTGACCCAGAACAATGGCCTACTGTTGAGGAAAGTATGTTTTGCAATGAAGTACTTTGTACAGATCTGCTATTATATGCGGTGGCGCGTTCAGTCCTTTGGAGAGCAAAGAACCCTCATAAAAAGAGGTAGAAAAAGGGTAGAAGAGGGCAAGCAAAATGAGCAGTGGACTGGACACTGTCCGGCAAAGAAAGACTAGAATATTTAGGACTTTCTGACTTCTTAAAAAAGCTTGAGATTTATAAAATCATACATGGTTTGAGGAAAATGGACAGAGAAAAATGCTACTTTTTCCATTCCAGACTACGACCAGGGATCACCCAATGAAGGCGACTGTATGAAATTTAAAACAAGCGCAAAGATTTATAGAAGAACATATTGTTATAAAATGCGATGGCTGCTGATTCGATGGTTTTAAAAGGGGATCTAATAAATTCAAACAAGACAGGTATATTGAAGGTGATTGACCAGGATGACTCAATATTACCTACTCCATGTTATTTCTGGGTTGGGGTCAGCATACCCTACTTCGCAATGCTAATTACAACACAGGTAGATAGGTGTGTGTTCTCCTACAGCATTTGTTAACTTTCCAAAAATATCTGGTCAATGAACGAAAGAAAATGCTGGCTTTATATGTGGCTTGATCCAGAAAGACTGTTTTTATAAAATTCAAAGATCAGGGCTAAAGGAAGGGAACAGGGTAGTACCTTCCATTTAAGGAGCATAGTGATCCAACAAAATTTGCTGTTTTGCTGATATACTGCTAGAAATCATTTGTTATGAATTGAGCTTTGTTATTGACTCCTGCTTATATTATTGTATACTGTCAGAAATTAGTTATTTGGAACTACAGTGATCCCTCGATTTGCGCGTTCTCGATTAGCGCGAAACGCTGCAACGCGGTTTTTCAAAAAATATTAATTAAAAAATAAGTCCGTGTTTTTTTCCCTACACCACGGTTTTTCCCGCCCGATGACGTCATACTGATTGCTGATTGCCATTGCCATTGCCGCCAGCGCTGCCCCAAGAAAGCCGGTGAGAGGAAGGAAGGAGGGAAGGAGGGAGGGAGAGAAGGGAAGGAGGGAAGGAGGGAGGGTTGCCATTGCCATTGCCGCCAGCGCTGCCCTGTGGGTAGCGGCGAGGAGCCCGGAAAAATCACCATTGCATTGCCAGCCTCCGAACTTGCGTCGCTCCACCTTCTGCGCATGTGCGGCCATGGAACAAAGGGCGCGCATGCGCAGATAGTGTTTTTACTTCCGCATCCAGTATAACGCGGAAATCGGTTAGCGCGGGAGGTCTTGGAACGTAACCCCCGCGCTAACCGAGGGATCACTGTAATTCTAGCTTGATATATTGCAACATTGATACTGGTTGGCATTAGTGCAAAGCTTGTTGTCTCGCTTCTGTTCTTTGCTAGGCACATCCAATAATGGGCAGCCAAAAGTTTTACTGCCATACTGTGGGTGTGGCTTATTTTGTGGGTGTGGCTTAATGGTCACGTGGCTGGGTAGGAATGGCTTGCCGGCCATGTGATCAGGTGGGAGGGGCTTGAACGAGCATCATCGTTCAAGTGAACTGTTAAGTCCTTGACTTGCAACCTTATCAGTGTTGCTCACTGGGGTGAAAATTTGCTTTGCATTTCCTGCGCTCTCCTTCCGGGGTCGCCCCACCCACCTCAGGCTTGGTAGCTAGGTGAACGAGTGCTGCCAGAAGCATAAATGCTGCCAGCGCCACTTCCACCCATGCCTTCTGCTTGCACCTCAGGCAGGAGGTGGCCATGTGAGGCTACAGGGGAGCCGGGCAGGAGAGAGAGAAGCTTGTCTGAGGCCAGGAAGGAGGAAAGAGGAAAAAATCAAGGAGCGCAGAAACAGCAGCAGCAGGGGGAAAAAGGAGAGCCGAGCCGAGGCCAGTAATCCAGGAAGTGACAGCTGCCAATCAGCTGGAGCTGCACATGCATCTTCATTTCCACCCCTGAGCACATCCTGGAAAATATAAAAGAAACTGTTACCCAGAAATGTCAGGCCCCATAGATAAAGGAACCAGAGTAGAGAGTTTTCCTGTCTCATAGATCAGTGATGGCAAGTCTTTTTGGCACTGAGGGCCAAAAGGTTGCGCGGAAATGTCACACCACGCTCCAGAAAAGCCGAGCTTCTGGGTTCTAGCGCACATGCCTGACAATCAGCTTCCTGGCATGCATGTTCAGGGTGGTTTTCAGCACTGCCGCATGTGCAAAGGCATCATGCTCTGGAAAAGACCAACTTCTGGGTTCTGGCACACATGCGTGCCTGACAATCAGCTTTCTGGCATGCATGCGCACACTGGGTTTTGGCACTGCCGTGTGTGAAGGGCAGCTGATCGTTGTGTGCGCATGCACGTCAGAAACCCGGAAGACAAACAGGCAAGGCCGTTCGTGCCGGACATGCATGCCATAGGTTCACCATCATGGCCATAGATAATAACCACATCAGGGAGTTACTTGAAAGCATTTTGCTGAATAAACAACTTGGCCAAGGAGAAAAATTACCTTGACACTGGACTATAGGGATGTGCCATAAATAAAGTAGACAGAGACAGGAGCCTGAACAAAGAAACCTTTGAAGATAAAGACCCATGTTGGTAACAAACCTTTGTCTCTGATTGGGTAAACTTTGTCTCTAATGGGGTAAACGGTGTATAATACTGGCAGAGGTGTGG
This sequence comes from Erythrolamprus reginae, assembly GCF_031021105.1. NCBI lineage: Eukaryota > Metazoa > Chordata > Lepidosauria > Squamata > Dipsadidae > Erythrolamprus > Erythrolamprus reginae. Next base: position 98,527,151 of record NC_091951.1, on the reverse strand, counting down.
CTATTCCTTACATGCTTTTTCTCTCTCTTTTTTTCTGGCCTGTGTTTTGGAAATAGTTTCATTCAGTTTTTTGCTTTGGCCATAAATAAAAAGCTGTTATTTTTTGCAAGCCTCGTCTTGAGTCTCATATCAATAGCTCGGGGAAACTTCTGGGACCTTACATATTAATACTTTAGGTTGCATAATTATTCTAATGCTTATAGTAGGGTCCACACATATCTCAATAAAGCTGCACAAATAGTCTATATGTTTTCATACGCACTCTTCTAATGTGTGCATTTTTGCAAGTAATGGTCATTATTACATACATTTTAATGCACTTTGCTATCTACATTTGGCAATATTTGATGGAACAACTGTCAATGAAAAAAATGGAGCAGAGGTGTTTAAAAAGAGGTCTATCTTTGGTATCAAACCAAGTAGCAGCTGTTCATATTTCAAGATAGACTCTTTTGTTTTTCCTCTTCCAGTTTGCAGATGTGCTGCGGGGTTTTTTTTTGTGGCAGTTAACTGCTTTCCCCCCAAAGCAAGTCTGAATTGAATGTGCACTGGCACATAAAGAGAGCAAGAACTGGGCCAGCGCCTCAGGGCAGCAGCTGTTCAGAAAAAGAAGCAGCTTTCTGCGCTGCTTGTGTTAATAGGCAGAAAACCTAAAACGGAAAGCCGAGCCTTCATCCCCAATGACATTTTACAGGTATAGCAAGACAAGAGTATCATAAATTGCTTGCTGACCACCACTTAGCAGTAATCTGGCATCGCTTAGCAAACAGAATTACTGTTCTGTGCAAACTAGAAAAGAGACAGAGGAAAACTATGAGTGACATTCAGCAGATCAATCTGTCTCGTACACTTTTGTCTGTCCATGCCCCACCCCTGGCTGACCACAGGACACCCCCCCCCCCACATTTCTTGCAGCTATAGTCAACACAGACAGCTGGAGCAGAAGGGCAGGTACTCCCCGTTTTCTTTAACAGATGAATAATAAGATGAATCACAGTGGTGCCTTTACCTCTAAAGAAGGCAGACACGAGGGGCCTTTCGTGGCAGCAGGGATTTATTTATTTATTTTTATTTATTTATTTTGTCAAGCACATATTGGTAGTGTATACCATATTGGATTTGTTATTATGTACTGTTTTTTATTATTGTTGTGAGCCGCCCCGAGTTTGCGGAGAGGGGCGGCATATAAATCCAATAAATCTAATCTAATCTAATCTATAACAATGTTTATATTCATGATATTGGTACTACTAATAAAGAAACATTACGACAGGGAAGGTAGATATTCTGGTGCACTTATGCAAGCCCCTTACTGACCTCTTAGGAATCGGGGTTTATTTATTTCTTTACTTATTATTAGAGTTGAAAGGGACCTCACAGGGCATCAGGTTTAACCCCCTGCTTGAGCATGAAATCCTACAGCACTCCAGTCAAATGGCAGTCCAATCTCCTCTTGAAAGTGTCCAAAGTTGGGGAGTTCACAACCTCCGCTGGCAGACCGTTCCACTGGTTGATTGCTCTCACAATCAGGAAATTCTTCCTTATCTCCAGGTTGAATCTTTCCTTGGTCAGCTTCCAACTGTTGTTTCTCGTCAGACCCTCTGGTGCCCTGAGAAATAGTGTGTCCCCCTCCTCTCCGTGGCAACCCCTTAAGTACCTGTATACAGCTATCATGTCCCTCCTAGCCCTTCTTTTCATTAGACTATCCATGCTCAGTTCCAGCAACCTTTCCTCGTATGGCCTGGTCTCTAGTCTAGGTGTGGTCAACTATGAGAGGAAATGCATCCAAATTCCAAGACCCATGATTCCCATGGGATTGAAATTTGGCAAAGGTGTGGTTATTTCAGTGCTGGTGCACTGGTGCAGTCATGTGATTATCATACAAAAAAAAAAAGCCAATGTAATCCTAGGTTGCCTTAACAGAGGAATAGAATCAAAGTTACTCAGAATATTAGTGCTGCTTTATAAAACCTTAGTAAGAGCACACTTGGAATACTGCATCCAATTTTGGTCAACCTATTATAAAAAAAAAAGATGTTGAGACTCTGGAAGGAATGCAGAAAAAGAGCAACAAAGATGATTAAGAGGCTAGAGGACAAAACATATCAAGAACAGTTGCAAGAATTGGGCATTTCCAGTCTAATGAAAAGAAGGACTAGGGACAATATGATAGCAGCATTCCCATCAGGATTTTAGCATGCCTGGGGATTAAAAACACATTGATCGCTCCTTTCAAGCCGAGCAGCAATGGCCTAGTAGAACGAACCATACGAAATAAATAAATAAACAAATAAACAAACAAACAAAGAAATAAATAAATACAATACAATACAATAAAATAAAAACATTAACACCCTGGAAAATATTCAAAGATACTTCACAAGAAGAGCCCTTCATTCCTCCACTCGAAACAGAATACCCTACGAAACTAGACTTACAATCCTGGGTCTTGAAAGCTTAGAACTATGATGCCTTAAACATGATCTAAGTATTGCCCACAAGATCATATGCTGCAATGTCTTGCCTGTCAAAGACTACTTCAGCTTCAACCACAACAACACAAGAGCACACAATAGATTCAAGCTTAACATTAAGCGCTCCAAACTAGACTGTAAAAAAATATGACTTTAGTAATCGGGTTGTTGAAGCGTGGAACTCATTACCGAACTCCGTAGTATCTTCCCCTAACCCCCAACATTTTACCCTTAGACTATCCACGGTTGACCTCTCCAGATTCCTAAGAGGTCAGTAAGGGGCGTGCATAAGCGCACTAGAGTGCCTTCCGTCCCCTGTCCTATAGTCTCTCCTATATCTCATATTTCTTCTCTACTATCACCTCTATAACCTTCATTATGTATTACTGTGTATTGGACAAAATAAACAAATAAAAAATAAATAAAAACTACAAAGGAGGCACTAGGATGAATGGGCCCAGGGGATTGGCAAGCCCGAATTGACCAACTTCTAACAACACATAGAAACACAGAAACAACACATAGAAACATAGAAACACAACACATAACTTCAAGTACAACTACGGGCAAAAGCCCTGCCCAACTTTTAATGGGATGGAAACGCTGGTCCTTGACTGGTTGCATCCAAGTTATTGGAATAAAACGGAAAATCCCAAAACAGAGGGAATCAGAACATTCCAAATAAATGTCCCTGTATATGCAAGGGGTATACAGGGTCCCTATTTTCCCATCTGGGAAAATCTTAGAAATAACAGGCCCCAAATCCTACATAATTGCCTGAAACTGGTGGCGACATATAGATCAATTATGCTATTCAACACTGACTAGGAGATAGGCCCAACCCCTGATCATGTTCTCCCTACAGCTATGACTAAATCCCAGGAACTCACTTAGCTGCTGATCCAGAGGCACGCCCAGTGATACCGGTGAGTCCAGTCCAGGAGATCCCAACATCTTGCCCGAGATATTCCAAAAGTTTCCAGAGGAGAAGCCAGAAAGATAAAACATGTTCTCTGGCTCCAGCCATTGCCCCACCTGAATTGCCCAAGTCAACAAGAGCTGTAACACGCCCTATGCATCTCAGCGATTACGTATGAAAAATTATGTGCTGAAGTAAGGGGGGAGGGATCTTATGTCTTGAAGAATTTGGGAAGTTTTCACTCCAGTCCGACAGGGAAGTAAAGGAGGAAAATTCTGATTGTTCCACGTCCAATTGGATCCCTATTTAACCCTCCTGCCTTTTGTATACTGCCGCTGGAAGTTACTCCCTGTAACCTTATAAAGAGCTGCAGTCACTCCACCAGTCTCCTGTCTCTTCAGTATCAGAACTCAGCAGTTTTCATCGTACAGCATGGGACAGTGATGGTGAACCTTTTTTTCCTTGGGTGCCAAAAGAGCATGCTGTCATGCATGTGTGAGTGCCCACACCCATAAATCAATGTCTGGGGAGGGCGAAACAGCTTTCACTGACGCCTTGGAGTCCCTCTGGAGGTCAGAAATGGCCTGTTTCCCAACTTCTGGTGGGCCCAGTGGGCAACCAATTTTTTTACTACCACACTGTGGGTATGGCTTATTTTGTGGGTATGGCTTAATGGTCATGTGACTGGATAGGAGTGGCTTGTTGGCCATGTGATCAAGTGGGAGTGGCTTGAACGATCATCATTGTTCAAGTGAACTGTTTGCTCCTCGACTTACAACCTTACCAGTGTTGCTCGCTGGGGTGACAATTTGCTTTGCGTTACCCACGCTCTCCTTCCTGGGTCAAACCCCTGCCTCAGGCTGGGTAGCTAGGTGAACGGGTACTATCAGAAGCATAAATGCTGACAGCGCTACGTGAGGTTAGAGGTGGCCGCGTGAGGCTAGAGGGGAGTCGGGCAGGAGAGAGGGAAACTCGTCTGAGACCATGAAGGAGGAAAGAGGAAAAAAGCAAGGAGCGCAGACGCAGCAGCAGTAGCAGCAGGGGTAAAAAGGAGAGCCAAGCTGAGACCAGTAATCCAGGAAGTGACAGCGGCCGATTAGCTGGAGCTGCACGCGCATCTTCATTTCCACCGGTGGAACTGTGTTCCACCCCGTCCTGCCTGCTGCCCACCCATGCTCGTGTTTCTCCCTCCCCAGGCTTCAAAGGCTTCCCTGGAGCCAGGGGAGGTTAAAACCACCCTCCCCCACCCCCTGGAGGCTCTCTGGAAACCAAAAACACCCTCCTAGAGCCTCTGTGTGAGCCAAAAATCAGCTGGCTACAAACACATGCATATTGAAGCTGAGCTAGGGCAATGGCTCACGTGCCAGCAGATATGATTCCGCGTGCCACCTGGAGCACCTGTGCCTAGGATATAGCACTTGAAGAATTGCCAGCAGTTTTGTTTCCTGACAACCTGAGTGAATAAGATAAACTTATTTGCAGTCTGTTGCATGAATACAACAGCTGGGCGATGACACACTTTAATCAGGTTCAACATTTTCCCCTTAGTCTGGACCATTAACATTACGTTCCTTCCCATGTGTGAACTCAGTGCTAAGCCAAGTTCAGTTCCCTGCTCCTGTGTCCCTGCAGAGGGCTTGTACCCAGAGGGCTTGGGAATTTGAAAGTGAACCAATTAACTATAAACTTAGCCTTTTATTCCACAGGAAATGTTATGTAATGTTAGTGAGGAATGAATGAGGGCAAGGTACTAATTGGCTGTCCCACTGGCTGGCTGGAGAAAAGCCTGAGAGGGGAGGGAACTAGTGGGGTCACTTGCCTTGAACTCTGAAATTGTTCTGGGCGACAGAAGGGCAAGGCTAGCAGCATCAGTCATAAAATATATATTCTCCAGGATTCAAGGAATCTGAATATGGCTTTGAAGGAGAAATACATACATATATTTTTAGTGGTATTCCCTTTCAGGATAAGCAATACAATACTGCGTGAAAAAAAGGAGAATGAAATAGGAAGCAAAAAGAAAAAAAGGCATAAAGTAAGAAAAATAAAATTCCTATGTTGCTTTTTGTTCTTGAAATTCATGTATCATCCATTATAAGCATCATTCTTGCTCTTCCTCCCTCTCCACAACCCATTACCTTTCTTTCTTTCTTTCCTTTTCTTTCTTTCTCTTTTTTTCTTGCTTCTTTCTTTCTTTCTCTTTCCTTTTCTTTCTTTCTCTTTTTTCTTGCTTCCTTCTTTCCTTCCTCCCTTCTTTCTTTCCATTCATTCATTCATTCTTTCTTTCCTTTTCTTTCTTTCTCTTTTTTCTTGCTTCTTTCTTTCTTTCTTTCTTTCTTTCGTTTTCTTTCTTTCTCTTTTTTCTTGCTTCTTTCTTTCTTTCTCTTTCCTTTTCTTTCTTTCTCTTTTTTTCTTGCTTCCTTCTTTCCTTCCTCCCTTCTTTCTTTCCATTCATTCATTCATTCATTCATTCTTTCCTTTTCTTTCTTTCTCTTTTTTTCTTGCTTCTTTCTTTCTTTCTTTCCTTTTCTTTCTTTCTCTTTTTTTCTTGCTTCCTTCCTTCTTTCCTTCCTTCCTTCTTTCTTTCCATTCATTCATTCATTCATTCATTCATTTTGCAGTCCTGCCTTTTCATAATTTCTCCTGGCACTCTAACACGTGTAAAATTCTACTCTTTGACATATTATTAACCCCAAATACATTTCTAATATGCCTAGCACCTCTTCACTTCAGTTTAATCCCAAATCTTGTTATCACTTTTTCTCTTATTAATATATTCTCAGCCAGAAGCTCCTTGTACAACCTCCTTTACATAATTCCAACATCCCAAGACACTTTCTGTTAAATCAGAGGCTGGAGGCTGAGGAAGAGGGTAACAGCTCTTTATTTAGCAATCAGGAACATTAAAAAGTGACCAGCTCGCAGGCAGGTAGTGACTCAAAGGAAAAGCGGCCAAAGCCGCACCTTTTATACTTTGTTACCAGCGCTGGGGATTTGTGACAATGTTTCAGGCTTCGCGCCGAGGCTTCCTATTGGTTGCACCCGGAGGTTCCTTATTGGTCACGCCTCGGCTTCCCACTGGTTGCGCTTGCGGGCCTCTCATTGGTCGCGCCTGCTCCAATCAGCGATCACATTTATTTTAACAACTTGCAAACATAACACTTTCCATCTTTCTTTTTTGCCATGTTCTTTGCAGCCCTCTGGGGAAAAAAAATTGGCTGTGGCTGCCCTGCTTTCCTGCACGACTTTCCTACCTCACTTATCAGCTGCTGCTCTGCAATGGAATGATTCAGAAACCTCTGGGGTGTTAAAGGTGCGAGCCCTCTTTAAAAGGCTAGACTTCCTCCTACCTGAAACAGACTAGCCCTGAGGACTATATGGGGCAGGGAGGGAATGCGCACACCAGCGTAAACTGGCTGGAAAGTGCCAGACATATCTTACTGTCTGGGGTCCTCTGAAAGGGCCATTGACATAACACTCCAAAAGCATACCAGAGACCCAGTTTGGTTTAGTGGTGAAGGGACCAGTCTAGAACCCAGGAAACCATGAGTTCTAGTCCTGCCTTAGGCATGAAGCCACTTGGTAAACTTTAGGCCAGTTGCTCTCTGTCAACCCTAGGAAGAAGGCAAGGGCAAAGTACTTCTGAAACCTTGGCAAGAAAATTGCAGAGACTTGCCCAGACTCTTGCCAGGAATCAACAATGGTTTGAACACACATGCATGCATGCCAGATTGATTGTTTCCCCAGTGAAACTGAAAACAACTTGTTGGCTCCTGAATGGGGAAAACACGCCTTTAACTTTGTGGGCAAGGCAATGTCATGAGAATTCAGCAGATAAAAGAAGCTTCCAGGTAACCTGCATACTGTAGTTGAGTGGAAGAGGAGAAAACAATGCTTAGATTGTTTGGTATATTTATTTGGATGTTGGGTGTCAAAGGGCAGCTTATAAGTCCTCTGTAAAAGCCAGAAGGAAAAGGGGGGACATGATTGAAACATTTAAATATGTTAAAGGGTTAAATAAGGTCCAGGAGGGAAGTGTTTTTAATAGGAAAGTGAACACAAGAACAAGGGGACACAATCTGAAGTTAGTTGGGGGAAAGATCAAAAGCAACGTGAGAAAATATTATTTTACTGAAAGAGTAGTAGATCCTTGGAACAAACTTCCAGCAGACGTGGTTGGTAAATCCCCAGTAACTGAATTTAAACATGACTGGGATAAACATATATCCATCCTAAGATAAAATACAAGAAATAGTATAAGGGCAGACTGGATGGACCATGAGGTCTTTTTCTGCCGCCAGTCTTCTATGTTTCTAAGCCCTCACTTGACAATCTAGTCTTTAAATGTCATTAAGTGAAATTCAACTTTCATAACTTTTAAATTCAACTCTAAATTGATGAGGCTTCTAGCCTAGGAGACTGAGAAACTAATTTACCACAATGTGTTTACCACAATTATTTGTGCATTTGTTTCAATTCTACTCCTGGATCGATTATCTCCATTTCATAGCATTCTCTCCCGTTAAATTTAGTCCTGAATAACTTTTTTGTTTTTCATTATGTGGTATTGTTGAAAATGATCAAGCCAGGACATAGAAAAATCACTTGGCAATCCCACTCCACTTGTAGCGTCTGATTATTATCTATCGGATCTCTATGTGCCTATGGAAGATAGGAACCCAGATGGCAGCTTCCCCAGAAGTCTGCCAAAATGTCAGAGGATGAAAAAACACCCCTGTTCGTTTCTAGAACCATAAAACTTACTAACATTGAACAGAAATTTTATCTGTAGCAAGTAGAAAATCAAAAGCCTACACATGGGAAATGGGACAGATTGGACTCAGGAGGCTAAATGACTCCCTCCAACTTTATGCTGCTAGGGAGGTGGCAGAGGGAATATTTGGGTGATAAAAAAATTGGGTTCAACTAAGATCAGCCTCCACAGAGGTCCAGCTTCCCCGGTCTTTGTGCTGAGATCTTTTCTATAAGGATTCAATTCCTTCTTTGTCAATCTGGCATCTCCCTCCAACACTTTTTTAGTGATTAAGAAGACATTTTGATGCACTGCTCTGAGGATTACTGATGAAGCAAAATACATTCTCCATGCCTACAGTTTATGTAGAAAAATGAACTTTCAGTTTGGCCATTGTCCTGTTTTTTGCACTCCAGAGCCCTCAGAAAAGCTTCTTGAAGCCTCGTGGTACAAAAAACAGCCCAATGGGGAAACTAGATGTCCATTTTCCAAACTTCCAGTTTGCTTGTTGGGCCTTTTTTTGCACTCTAATTTTTTTGGGGGTGGGTGGGCGGAAAAGTATAGTGTCTGAGCCCTTCGGGACTGGGCGGCACAGAAATAATAAATAAATAAATGAATGAATGAATGAATGAATGAATGAACGAACGAACGAACGAACGAACGAACGAACGAACAAACAAACAAACAAACAAACAAATAAAAAACCCACCCTGTTTTGCCTCAGAGAATTTCAAAATAAAATACTGTACTGTGTGTCTATAACAGTGAGCTCATAATAGGGCAACTCTATCAATATCAAAATGCCACTTAAATAGTTGAGCTAGTTTCAAACTAGATTTTGATTTTCTTTCTCTCTTCCTTACTCCCATTCTTTTTCTTTCTCTTTTCCTTCCTCTCTTTTTTCTATCTGTTTCTCTCTCTTCCTCTCTCTCTCCTTCCCTCTCACTCTTTCCCTCTCGGCTTCTGGGCAGGTTTGGAAAACTCTGAGCTGATGATGATTTTTAAGTGAGCGATTGCTCACTGCTCAGCTTAGAGGGAACTATGACTCCAAGGCTTTAGGGAAGTTTCCATGAAGCCTCCGGAGGGTGAAATGGATTTCCCCAAGGCTGAAAATCAGCTGGCTAGCGCAGGCATGTGTGCTGGAGTTGTCCTAGGGCAATACCTCACGTGTCCTCTGATATGTCTCCATGTGCCACCTGTGGCATGTGTGCCACAGGTTTGCCTTCATGGCCCTAAGCCCTCAGATGCTGCTTTGGTTCCATTGCCAGCTGACCCTCCCCATGAATTGGGCTGCCTATCAAACTGGAATGGTAACATTGTGTGACGGAATGCTTGGGTAACAATTTTGAGAGAAAAGGAAGAGATGCTGCCCAGGAAATAATCAGTCAAGAGGGTCAGGACCAGTGTTCCCTCTAATTTTTTTCCGGTGTGGGCGGAAAACTATAGTGTCTGAGCAGCAGTCACTTCAGGACTGGGCGGCATATATATATATATATAAAAAATGTTTTAGCTGAAATATATATATATATATATATATATTTCCCTTCTATTTTATTGAAATTAATAATAAAACAAAACCAAAATCTATTACTATTAAAACTAAAACAACCAGCAAAAACAAAAACAAAACTATTAATAAATCTATGCTTTAAAATCCACTTAAATAGTTGAGCTAGTTTCAAACTAGATTTTGATTTTCTTTCTCTCTTTCTTGCTCCCATTCTTTTCTATCTGTTTCTGTCTCTTTTCCTCTCTTCCTCCCTCCCTCTCTTTCCCCCTTCTCTTCTTTCTCTCTCCCTCCCCCCTCCATCCCTCTCACTCTTTCCCTCTTTCTCATCCTCCTTTCCTATTTCTCCATCCCTCCCTTTCCTTCTTTCTCTCTTCCTTCCTCTCTTTTTTCTCTCTGTCTTACTCTCTTCTTATTTTTCCTGCCCTGCAACACCACTCACTCGCACAAATATGTTTTTTGGGGCCAGAAGCACAGGGGCTTCCTGGGAAACTTTCCTTTTTCCCTGGGACCCGGAGAAGGCGGCCGTTGGATATGGGGTGAAAAGGCTCGGAGGCAAGAGCCCCGCCATCACCCCGAGCAATTCGCGTAACGAAGTAGACTGCTGAGGTACCGGGCAGTACCCATGGGAAGGTTGGGGGAATTGCGACAGGGCGGCGGCTGGGCTTGGGCGGTGGGGGAACCGCGGTAGGCTGGTGGCTGGTTCTGGGTGGCGGCGGGCGGGCCGCGGCAAGCCGGGGAAGCCGCGGCGCCGCGGGAAGCCGCAGCAGGCTGGCAGCCGGGTCTCGGCAGCGGCGGGCGGGCCGCGGCAAGCCAGGAAAGCCGCGGTAGGCCGGCGGCCTGGCCCAGGGCCCCCGGTCATCACCCCCCACCCTCGTTCCCACCCCCACCCCATGGATGCTTAGAAGGCTTGGCAGCAGACCGCGCCGCCAGACCCAGGGACCCCCAACGGTTTTCTTACCTTACCGGGCCAGCAGCTAAACAACCATTTGGCTGCCGGGGGGGTGGTGTACGCGGAGAACGTCTGGGATTTAAGGGGCGGGGAAGAAAGCGGGCCTATAATTGGCCCCTTTCTTTCCCGCCTTTACTTGAAGGAACTGTTGCTGCAAACTGTTGTTTACAGAGCAGCGGCAGTTCCTTTAATTTCAAATTCCGACGCAGCGATCGGTCCTGTGCGCTGGAATTTGAAATTCCCGGGCTGGGGGTTAAAAACCTCTGCGCTATAGCGCGCTGTGCAGCTTAGAGGGAACTATGGTCAGGACAGGAGCCCACAGTTGTTTAATGGTTAGAGAAAGAAAACTAAAAAAGGAACTGCCCTAATGGAGCAAACAGTTAAAATGGAAGGCGGGAAATTTGTTCTTTCAAACATGCAATATTCTATTAATGTAACTGTACGATTATGTCAATTTAGCTCATCTGGTCATGTTTCCTGTCCGATTTTACCCAGGATAACTGGCACATTGTCATTCAACCAATATGTCCCCTCCCTCTGCAGGAGATTGTAGGATAAAGCCAGAAGGCTGCAAAATTGCCCCTTTGCTCAATATCAAAGCCATAATGCAAAGGTGGTGATGGGACCCTTTGCTGACCAAGCCTAAGAGTCCTATCATCCCCATTGCATTATGGTTTTGATATTGAGCAAAGGAAGAATGCTGGCTGGAAGAGCTCCCTTCTGCTAGGAGAGAAGAGCATTTAATTTTGTTGAGTTCTGAGATCCGTGTTTGAAATGCAGTGGCTTCTTCACCCAATCCTGGTGCTTTTGTCAGCTTCACCAGGACAGGCCGCTTCCTTAGCACTGCCAGAGGCTGCTTCCTTTCCTTGTCCTGAGTGTGACAATTGCGCCATCTGCTGGAAACTTTTCTTTAGTGAAGAATTAGTTACAGAAATATTTCATGCCGATATAGGCCTTACCAGCCACCTGTGGACACATTTGTGGACAACCCACATCCTGTTAGATGTCAAGGTCCTCTTTGAACACGATGGACGAACATCATCAGTTATGGGAAATATCAGCACAACCTTCCAATGTAAGAAATCATGATTTAAAAAAATCTTAAACCCTGAAATTTCCTAATTTAGGGATTCTTTCCCCCTCCCCATGTTTTCCACTTTCTTTCTCAAACTGAATGACGGTAGACCACGGTACCGTAGTTATGCTAGACCAGTGAGTCCTCCAGAGTATGTTTAGTGACCGTTCCAAGTTACAGCAGCACTGAAAAAAGTGACTTGTGATCACAGTCAGCCTCCTTCAGGTCCCATCAACTTAGCAATGCAGGTTGGCGGACCACAGGGGAGGGTCTTCTCTGTTGCTCTCCTGGCTCTATGGGATCAACCCCTCCCCCCCCCCCGAGATCTTTACCACCCCCACTCTGCTGACTTTTCGTAAAGCCACGAAGACCTGGTTATGCCGGCAGCCCTGCGGGTCCTGATATTAACAACGTCCCTGGTCATATGAATGTGTGAAGGATTGGTGTGTATGAATGTTGCTGTGTCTATTTTATATAAGTCTTATTAGGGTTTTAGAGTTTAGATAGTATTTTTTTTTTACTTCTTTTTACTGTTTTGTAATTTTTTTTATTGTTGTCTTCGGGATTGGGTGGCATAGAAGTCTAAACAAACAAACAAACAAACAAATAAATAATTTTTTCGCACTTATGACCACTGCAGCATCCTCATGGTCATGTAATTTACATTTGGGTGCTGGCCAACTGCTTCATATTTATAATGTTTGCAGTGTCCCTTTTGTGACCATCTGGCAAACAATGAGGAATAAAGGTTCTTTTAACAACTGTGTTGTTAAAGAGCTGCAATGATTCACTTAAAGGAATGGAGTGGAGTGGAATAGAATTCTTTATTGGCAAAGTGTGATTGGACGCACAAGGAATTTGTCACATATGCTCTAATGTGATATCCTCTATAAATGTGGCCAGAAAGGTTGTAAAATGAGGCAAAAACTCATTTAACAAAATTTTCACTTAGCAAACATTAATTCTGGATTCACTTGTGGTGGTTAAGACCTGTTAATTCTTCTTTTCAAATATCTCCAAGAACATGTTAGTGGGATTTAATGCATTGGTTGCCGATCAATTTCCGGTCACAATTCAAAGTGTTGGTTATGACCTATAAAGCCCTTCATGGCATCGGATCAGAATATCTCCAGGACCGCCTTCTGCCGCACGAATCCCAGCAACCGATTAGGTCCCACAGAGTGGGCTTCTCCGGGTCCCATCGACTAAACAATGTCGTCTGGCGGGTCCCAGGGGAAGAGCCTTCTCTGTGGAAGCCCCGACTCTCTGGAACCAGCTCCCCCCAGAGATTAGAACTGCCCCCACCCTCCTTGCCTTCCTTAAACTCCTTAAACTCACCTCTGCCATCAGGCATGGGGGACTTGAGGCATTCCCCCTCCCTCCCCCCAGGCCTATATAATTTATGTATGGTGTATCTGTGTGTATGTCTGGTTTAATAATGGGGCTTTTAATGTTTTTTAAATTTATTAGATTTGTTAAGAATTGTCTTATTGTATGCTGTGAGCCGCCCCGAGTCTACGGAGAGGGGCAGTATACAAATCTAATAAATAATAATAATAATAACAAAAGATAGTAGCATTAGTGGGCAAGAGAGACTCAATCTAATCTACCTTGTTACATTGTCTTGAAGAGATGAGAAAGAAGCATTTGAGAAAAGCTCCTTGATAATTAAAACAAAGCTCTACAATTTTACAATATTGTGAAGGTACTTATTTGAGAGATTACCTAGTCACCTTTATTGTCTGAAGAAGCATAAACTTAGAACAAGTTTGAATATGTAATTTTATTTTTGTCCACAATTACTATTGCTTGTGTATACCACCATTACACCTCCCACCACAACTGCCAAAAAGAAGTAATTCACCTGAAATGGCAAATTTACAAGAACTGAAGGTATGGGCTATATAGTAGCTTATTATACTTTTCTTTACCAAATCACTCATCGCTAGGATATTCAGAACAAAAAGAAGATATCCCCTTTAAAAGAAAACAAGTATGAAATGTCTCCCTCCTGCTTTTTCTTCACACATGGATGATACAATTCCAAATGAGTGTTGAATTTTTCAGTTATTGCAGGCTATTACTTACATATGCATATAAAACTAGATATACGGTTAAATAACATTTGATAATCTTCTAGAATGGTTTATTCTTCCAGAAAAATAAGGCACTCACTGACCAAAAACTTAAAATAACCTTTAAAGGAATTAAGTCTCTCTCTGAAAGCTGCCTTAAAGTCTGGATTATAGAACAGCTCAGCCTGCTGCTTTAGGAGAGATTCTAGGGGCCTTTGCCACTCCTATTGAGGGTATTCATTTCAGAGCTCCCCTCATTGTAACTACTGCCAGGGCTGCTTGGTGCTGGCAAACTCACTTTCTTAGCCTTTCAGCACATTTTATAGACGCTGCAGTTTTTCCTTTGGCCAAGGCAGGATGTTCATTCAGGGCTTGGTCTTTCTCTCTCGCACTCACACATGCATGACAGTTCATGTGCATGCTCTTTCGGCACCCAAGGGAAAAAAGGTTCACCATCACTGTCTCATGCTGTATAATGAATACTGCTGAGTTCTGATACTGAAGAGACAAGAGACTGGTGAAGTGACTTCAGCTCTTTATTTGGTTACAGGGAGTAACTTCCAACGGCAGTATACAAAAGGCAGGGGGTTTAAATAGGGAGCCAATTGGACCACGACACCTTCACAGCAAGGCAATTGGTTATCCCGCATGTGTTGGTTTTGACCTATAAAGGCCTTCATGGCATTGGACCAGAATATCTCCAGGACCGCCTTCTGCGCAACGAATCCCACAACGAATCCCACAACGAATCCCGCAACCGATTAGATCCCACAGAGTTGGCCTTCTCCGGGTCCCGTCGACTAAACAATGTCGTTTGGCGGGTCCCAGGGGAAGAGCCTTCTCTGTGGCGGCCCCGGCCCTCTGGAACCAGCTCCCCCCTGAGATTAGAACTACTCCCACCCTCCTTGCCTTTCGTAAACTCCTTAAAACCCACCTCTTCCATCAGGCTTGGGGGAACTGAGATAACTCCCCCAGGCCTATACTGTTTATGTTTGGTATGTTGTGCGCATGTTTTTAAATTATGGGTTTTTAGTTTTAATTATTAGATTTGTATTATATATTGTTTTCTATTACTGTTGTGAGCTGCCCCGAGTCTATGGAGAGGGGCGGCATACAAATTTAATACATGAATGAATGAATGAATGAATGTCCAGGGACTTCCAAAAACACTTGTTTCCCTTTTTTGCCCCAAAAGTTCACTACATCTCCATACCACAATCCTCTGTGGTCCACACTCACATCTTGGGACCCCTTTCAGAAGAAAATTCACAATGGAATACAAAGATGAGGCGCTTCTGAGGTGATGATGGAAGGCTTCCTCGGGAAAAATTCAAATAAGTCATCTTGTCTGTGAATATTCAAAGCCCCCTGTAAAAAGAAACAAAACATTGGTCTCTGCTATAAGCAGGCCACAGACCGTGTTAGGTAGGGATGGCTGGGGGTGCTACTTCAACATAACTGAGGGCCATCAGACCAGGAAGGCTGCTATTAAGACAACAGTCCTCAAGCATGTTACACATATGAGTTCATTTGCAGAACACAATTCACCCAGAATATGAATCCCTCTCCTTGATGTGGCCCCCATGATATTCATAGGGATAGCGGCAGTCAATAATGTAGAACTTCCCTATAAGGCTTTGAAATTATTTGTGGAGCAGTGCTGCCACCTGTACAAAGAGAAGAACAGCACCCACTCTGGTGTAATGTTCATCTTTTAGTTTTACTTAGATCACAGAGTTATTATGAAGGTAAATAATAAACGCTAGCCCAAGCATTTTGGCTGGAGAGTTCAATAAATATAGAGACTATGGTGATACTCTACAGCAGTGTTTCCCAACCTTGGCAAATTGAAGATATTTGGACTTCAACTCCAAGAATTCCCCAGCCAGCTTTCCCTGGTTTTTCTTTTTTAAATAAATACAACTGCCCACAAAAGTGTCTTTTAACTCATCCTTTTCACCTCTGTTTCTTCCTTTTCACTGGAACAGACCTCAAAAAAGCTACCCAAGGCTTCCGGGATTCCTGAAGCATCTGTTGGACTGCCAAGATATTTCATCTCGCAGTCTGGGAAATCCTCTGCTTTCTAGAAAGAAAAACCAATTACAGATGAAATTCAGCGGGTTTTCAAACATGCAAATATTTACTGTACAGGTAGTCCTTGACTTATGACCATTCATTTGAAGTTAAGACGGCACTTAAAAAATGACTGACATCTTTGCACTTATGACCTGCAGTTGCGTGATTGTGATCTGGGTGCTTGGAACTAGCTTGTATTGACAATGGTTGCAGCGTCCCAAGGAAATGATTATCATTTGTGACCTTCTCAGCCAGCATCCAAACAAGCAATCTGATTAATGACTGGGCATGGTCCCAGGATGGCTCTTTAGTAACTGTGGCACTTATGATGGAAGTTCTGGTCCTGTTTGTGGTTGTAAGTCAAGAAGCCCTGGTATCTAATGGAGATTTC
This sequence comes from Erythrolamprus reginae, assembly GCF_031021105.1. Lineage (NCBI taxonomy): Eukaryota > Metazoa > Chordata > Lepidosauria > Squamata > Dipsadidae > Erythrolamprus > Erythrolamprus reginae. The sequence continues at coordinate 98,510,929 of NC_091951.1, read as the reverse complement.
CATTTAATGAGATCCAAAATGCTATACAGTATTCCCTCGATTTTCGCGGGTTCGAACTTCGCAAATAGCCTATACCACGGTTTTAAAAAAAATATTAATTAAAAAATACTTTGCGGTTTTTTTTCCTATACCACGGTTTTCCCCACCCAATGACGTCATACGTCATCGCCAAACTAATACTTTTTGCAAATAAATAACAAAAAAAATAATTATTGTTAATAAATAATTATGTTTATAAATATCAGGATCACTAAGTGTCTTATTCAATGGTGAGTACCAGTAATAATGGTGAGTAAATGGTTGTTAATGGAATGGGAAATGGTAATTTAGGGGTTTAAAGTGTTAAGGGAAGGCTTGTGATACTGTCCATAGCCAAAAATGGTGTATTTACTTCCGCATCTCTACTTCGCGGAAATTCGACTTTCGTGGGCGGTCGCGGAACGCATCCCCCGCGGAAATCGAGGGAACACTGTAGTTGTATTGTGGTCAAATCTTCCAAGCCAAAATATTGCAATTGGTCTTTTTGCCTTTATAATGAAAATAAAGCTAATATGGAAAGCTATAAAATTAGTAGGTAGAACTTACAGTTGATCCTGCAATTCTGTTAAGTTAGTTTTATCTGTAAATCACAAAGTTAGAAAATAAAAGCTTGAAAACCTAGGAATAATTATATTATTAAATAGTACATACGCTTGAGCTTAAGGAACCTAAATCAGAGTGAACTGATTAAGTTATTTTCTTTCATATCTGAAAATTAGTTACCTTGGTTCAACTAAAAAAGTCCAATCAATATGGAATATACCATACTTTTCCAGACAATAAGATGCACCAGTATATAAGAAGCACCAAGATTTCAAAGAGGTCGGTAAGAAAAAAAGTTCTAGTCCTCCCTGGCCAAATGAGCTCTCTGCAAGCCTCCCAAACCCCCTGTGTGCCCTGGCTTTTGCAAAAAAATGGGCCCATTTTTCACCCTTTTTTTGTAAAGCTGGGGTGGGCAGAGGGTTTGGGAGCCCTGCAGAGAGCTCGAGGGCTGGGAGAAGGCAAAAACACCCCAATTTTTACAAAAAATGTCCTGTATTCGGTGTATAAGATGCTCCATCCTCTTTTAGGAGGAAAAAGATGCATCTTATTATTATTATTATTATTATTATTATTATTATTATTATTAATTAGATTTGTATGCCACCCCTCTCCGCAGACTCTGAAAAATACAGTAGGCTTGCAAAATGCATTAAATTGTTTAAGATACTGCTAGAATCCCACGTAGGAAACCACATAGCTCTGTAAACCCAAGTTTATCATAAGAAATTACATACATAATATACTACACGTGCTTTATTATTGTTCTATTGTCTGGAACAATAAAGCAGTCTTTAAAAACTTACCTCCTTGTATCTAGATTCAATAATTGATTAGCACAAGAAGATATTCTGCCTATGCCTCCTTCTCCTTGCACTTTAGTTTCACTTTAGTGCACTTTAGTTTCACTTTCATTTTAGCAGATGGCTTGCCTTGCCGCCTCCGTCAGCTGAGAGTCAGAAAGCTGATAATGAGTTGCTTGGCTTAACAGGTTATGCTGTTTGCTGCAAGGAGGTAAGTTGCTGGGAAACAGAAGCCAAAGGCTGGAGATGGCTGGGTGGGTGGGGCTACATTTGGTGTATAAGATGCACCCAAATTTTCACTCTCTTTTGGGGGAGGGTGTGTGTAAAATGGTGCATTTTACACTCCAAAAAAATGGTAATACAGGGCTGTCAAATTGGTGGCCCACAGGCCAGATAATAATAATAATAATAATAATAATAATAATAATAATAATAATAATATCATCATCATCATCATAATTTATTAGATTTGTATGCCGCCCCTCTCTGAAGACTCGGAGCGGCTCAGATGCGTCAAGTGCAGGCCACACCAACCCCACCTCTGTGAAGGGGAAAAACATCACCATACATCATAAGATGTCAATGTGATGCCATGAGGTTTACACACGTGATATAATAGTTGAAATGATTTGTCTATGACAACAAAACCTGCTTTTAGATAGATGGTCCTCAAGTTACAACCACAATTTATGTTGCTAAGCGAAACATTTGTTAAGTGAATTTTGCCCCATTGTGTGACCTTTCTTATCACGGTTGTTAAGTGAATTACTGCAACTGCTAGCAACACAGTTGTTAAGTGAATCTGGCTTCCCCATAGACTTTATCAGAAGGTCACAAAACAGGATCACATCACTGCAACTGTCATAAATATGAATCACATTTTTATCTCAGGACAATCGGAAAGCTTGCAAGAATTGTAAGTGTGAAAAATGACTGTGTTATTTTTTTCAGTCCCATTGTGACTTTGAACAGTCACTAAATGAACTTGCAAGTTGAGGACGGCCTGCATGCTGATCAAACTGCTTACTAATAGCAGGACTAAAACTCTAGAGCAGGCAGCAATTAATTACCAATCTTCAGTGCTCCCGGGGACTGAAAGCAATTGCCTCTTCTCTGCTGCTGAGATTGGACAGGTCGAAGCAACATCTTGGTGTAGCCCTGCAAATTGTGAACAGGCAGGTGGACACACATATCTGCACATATATGGTTAAACAAAGGATCCGTGAAAAGTCACTCTCTCTGACCATCTAAATGCTCTTGGGTTTGCTTAACAGCCAAGATCATATACAGGATGAGTTATGAGTAGTTAGTTTAAATAATAAATTGTAGTTTTGATTGGTTAATTCTTTTTTGGTTTATTATGTTTTTTTAATGTTCTTATTACTAATTATTTGACTTGTTTATTGCATGTACTATTTATGTGTAAGTTGCTCAGAAATCCACTGGGATTGAGTGGCATAAAAGTCAAATAAATTAAATTAGTTTATAAACTTCCTCGTTATCCAACTACCAAAGTCAGTGTACTCATTTTCAAAGTTGGCATGCTATCTAAAACATAAAGTAAATAAAGTGACCCAAAATGCAGAGTCCTTCCTGGCCGGCCGAAACGTGGACTCCAGGAAGGATGTCTTTGTGATGTCAAAGCTCCACTCATGGAATTCCCTATTGGGATTCCCCACCTCCGTTTGAACCTCCCGATCGGCTGACAGCTTCGCGGCTCTTCTGCAAAGGGTACAGCCGGGCGACGGCGCTTCTCGACGGCCTCCCGAACCTGAACGCCGAACCCAAACTTTTGCTGAACTTCCAGGTTCAGCGTTCAGGAGAACGCCGAGAAGCCCCCCCCCCCCCGGTTGTTTCAAAAGGCGACAGCTGGGCAGTGGCGCTTCTCGGCAGCCTCCCAAACCCGAACTTTTGCCGAACTTCTGGGTTCAGCATTTGGGAGAACGCTGAGAAGCGCCCGGCTGTTTCAAAAGGTGACAGCTGGGCGGTGGCGCCCGGCGGAGCGCTGTTTTTGCAAAAAAAAATTTGCTTGCACGCATTAATTGATTTTACATTGTTTCCTATTTCGTCTTACGAACTTTTCACCTTACGAACCTCCTCCCGGAACCAATTAAGTTTGTAAGATGAGGTATCACTGTATATATATGTTTTCATAGATTTTTACGAGTACAGGTATGAAGGTCTTGACATATTCAGGTTTCTTCCCGTATAGGATTTAGAGATTTCTGGCGACGTTTCGACGAGGTCCCACTCGTCATCTTCAGGCTGGTGCTTCTGTCCTTGTTCTAGGGTGAACACACACACACATACATACATACATATAGTATATATGTGTGTCACATGTTTTTGCTGAATTTGAAAATTAAGGGAGACTAGGATGGATCTATTTCGGACTTATTTTGGCCTCATCAGCTAGCCAAATAATAACAACAACAACAACTACAACTACAACTACTACTACTATTACTATTACTATTATTATTATTATTAAAGAGCTCACAACCAGGTACCTAAAAACTGAAATATGCAGCAGCAAGCTCTTAGAGATTAGACTAGCAAGACAAGGAGGAATCCAGTAACAATCAGACTAAAAAGACAAATCCAGTTTATTTATTTTTTAAAATCTCGCCTCGTTATTTTTTTATAATGATGGCAACAAATATACCCAATATCGCTTTCGCCTATTTTCGTCCCACAACTCTGCGAGATTAAAAAAATTGGGCTGAGAAAGAATGGTTGGCTGCCTTTCTTAAAAGAGGCAAACCAGAGCTTTGAATTTTTCAGACGGAATCGGCCTCGATGGCTGGCTGGCTCACCAGCTAGAATACCCCGCCTCCAAAACAAACCATGGTTTGTTCCCTCGTCCGCAGGGGCACGAGAAAAAAAACCCCCACCTGCGGACAACCCGAGGAACCCTTCCCATTGGTTTGGATTTGGGATTTCCATCAGCCTCAATCCAGCAGAAGAGCCATTGCAAACAACGGCAAAAGACCGCGGTAGGTACAGCACCCCTTCTACCCCCCCTTCTTGTGAAATTCCCCCCTCCTTCTCAGCCTCCCCCCACCCACCCCCCAAAATAAGGCGAGCTGAAAATTCCACAGCCCTTCAGAAATTAAAATTTATCGCCGCTGCGCCGGCCAATCCCGATCACCTCTTTCTCTCGGCCGACCAACCCTCGAACGCTCGAGCGAGAAGAGCCTCTGTCTCGGAGTCAACAGGTTTTTCATTGGTAGATCGACGGTCTTACGTCAACGGTGGCGCGCGCGGCTGATTGGCTCGGCGGGGTTTGGTAAGGCGGGGTTTTTTAGGCACGTGTGTTATTGTCCGCGCTGCGTTCGGGGAGATGAACGCCCGTGTTTCTCACACTTTCGCCCAGCCAATCACCTGACCGAAGGTCCGACTCCTTTTTTTCTTCCTACTCTACGATAGGCCGGAGGTCTGCAAAAAGCCACGCCCCCCTGTTTACTGGAGGGAGATTTAAAGCCGCGTTTCATGCTGGCTATTGTGGTTGTTTGGGTCGGGGTGATGCGGTTTGGGAGCCGATGATGCAATTTCCGAATTCTTTGTCGGACTTCTCGACTGCCGTAGCTGGCCGGTAGTTGCCTTTAGATTTTGGGTACTGGGTGGAGCTTCGTTTTAAACTGATGGTATCTCTGCCTTTTCCCGTTTTCTCATTTCTCTGAGTCGGTAAAGTGAGCGGGGTGGAGGCTGCTGAGACGGGTTGCAATGTCTGGCTTCCTAATTGGGGAATCTTTACAGGTAGTCCTCAACTTACGACCACAATTGAGGCAAAATTTTATGTTGGGAAATGAGTTTTGCCCCATTTTATGACTTTTCTTGCCACATTTGTTAAGGGAATTGCAGCAGTTCTTAAATTAGTTGGTTGTTAGAATAGAATAGAATAACAGAGTTGAGATCTTGGATGTCTTCTAGTCTAGGGGTAGGCAAAGTTGGCTCTTCTATGAATTATGGACTTCAGCTCCCAGAATTCCTAAGCCAATAATGCTAACTCAGGAATTCTGGGAGTTGAAGTCCACGTGTCATGGAAGAGCCAATTTTGCCTACTCCTTTTCTACTCTCTCCTTAGACAGGAAACTCAGACAAATGGTTATCCATGGGGTATCAGTGAAAGGGTCATCAGTGAAAAATGGGCATAAATCACTTTTTTCAGTGCCATTGTAGCTTTGGACTATCACTAAATGAACTGTGGTAAGTCGAGGACTAACTGTATACTGTTTCAGTAGACTTAAGTGTTTGAGTTGCCTTAGGTGATTGGGAACACTTAACAAAGTTTACCTATCTTTTTCTTTTCTTTTTCTCCTATAACTTGCAGTCTACTTAGATCAAGGGTTGTGTGCTGATTTGTGAACCTGTCAGTCTGAATGGCTAGAGTGGGTAAACATTTTGGAAGACTAAGTTTACTCTTACATTGCAAAGATGTTTTTTTCTTATTTGTTGAAATTTGCCCGGGCTATTTGCTGGAAGAATTGCTGCATTTCAGCAAAGAACAACTTACTGCAGTCACATCTGTGTTTGAAAAGAACTTGTAACAAAAACTGGGAAGAGAAGCATTATTAACATAATAGGAATCTATGATTAAGATATTTCTTTGAAGTCTCAAGAAAAGCCCAAATTCTTAGGCAGTATGTAAGCAAACAATTAGGAATGACTTATTATTCTAGGTATGAGGTTAGTTGGGGGAAACATTAGAAATAACTTGAGAAAATATTATTTTACTGAAAGAGTAGTAGATCCTTGGAACAAACTTCCAGCAGACGTGGTTGGTAAATCCACAGTAACTGAATTTAAACATGTCTGGGATAAACATATATCCAGCCTAAGATAAAATACAAGAAATAGTATAAGGGCAGATTAGATGGACCATGAGGTCTTTTTCTGCTGTCAATCTATGTTTCTATGAGTGAACAACTGTTTCTGCTGAACGTTATGATTTTAGTTTTTGTTGTCTCAGAAGTGTGTGGAAGTTTCTGAAGTTGGACATTGTGTTTCAGAGTCAATTACTATCTACATAAATCTCAAAGGCTGTGCTTTGCCAAATTGGGGAAAATTACATAGATGCTTGCTAAAGCAACTCTGAATTAGTCATGTTTTTGAACTGTCACACTGTTTACAATGTAAAATCAATTAAAAAGTTAAAAGATTTACTGAAATATTGGCTAAAATAACTGAGTACTAAACTGGTTTCTGAGACATATGTAGTAACGTTGGTGACCATGCTCTGGAATGAGGCTACGACAGATAATAAGAATAAAATGAAAAGTTCCAAGTCATGAAAATAGTTCAAGTTTTTGCTAAGTTTAATAATACATTTTACCTTTGAGAATACATTTTACCAAACAGAGGAAATGTGCAAATTACTTTGAATTCTCTCAAAAAAGGACAGGACAAAGATAAAACATTCCCCATTCTACCTATGGTACCTCCATCACTATAAATGGGAACACAATCAGAGATGAAGTGAGGATAATCTTCATTTTATTTATAGATACCTGGAGTCAAGATTCACTCAAAAGACCATATCAATGACATCTGTCTTTAAAAATATATCTTCATTCAAATGTAATAAAAGTTAATATGGCCCATTATTTTTGTGAAGAAGGATTTTTTATGAAGACTACATTAATGCTTAAAGAAATTAGGAGATCCACTTGGAAATGTTTAATTTTTGAGTGTTAAAATATTTGTTATAGAAAGATTCCAATGCCTTTGAAAGAAAGATATGGTGGATGTTCTCTCTTTCTACTGTTCAACTTTTTTCTGACAGGCAGATTTTATTCAAGGTTCTTTCAGGTGGCTGACACAGGTATTTTGCTGCACAGTTTCTGCAATATTTGGGTATCTTTGGTATTAATTAATTAATTAATTAATACCAAAGATACCCAAATATTGCAGAAACTGTGCAATATTGGGCAGCATAGAAGTCAAATTAATTAATTAATTAATTAATTAATTAATTAATTTGACTTCTATGCTGCCCAATCCTGAAGGACTCAGGGTGGCATAGTGACAAAAGCTTCCCAGAAGTTCTCTGTGAAGTCTTTAAGACAGAGGTCTCCAACCTTGGCAACTTTAAGCCTGGCTGGGGAATTCTGGGAGTTGAAGTCTGTAAGAGATATCCCAGTTCTCAGGTTCTTTCCCCTACTATTCCCAGTTTTTAAATTTAGCAGTGTACCTGGGAAGGGATAGTCTGGATGTTTACAAATGGATTTTTCTCATATAGCTCCCCATCTTAGCAACATGGATGGACAGGACTGGAGCAAGGGTATAAAGATAATTGTTACTGTTTTCCAGAGCATGTAAATCACTTTGAGGGCAAAAATATGCTTGCATGATGGACATTGTATTATTGTGGGGATCATTTGGAGGAAGCAAAAATTGATTCATCACAATCTTTGTACATTTTGTTTTGTGGTGTCAGAAGTAAAGTTAATTGTTTAAAGAGCAGGCACAGAACTACCTCACACATTTACTAAATGTATTTTTTTTACTAGCTATAAACCTCATGGATGCCATTTAATGGTGATTATCAGTACTGTATGGTCAGAATTCCTACTAGTGTCTTAGAAGAAAATGAGCCCTGGTTTTAAATTATCTGAAATTAGAAAACATTTAATTCCAATGATGAATTCTTACTGTTGATAGTTTTTTAAAGGCTTGATGCTTCAATTCTTTTTCACAAGAAAAAAAGATGACATATTGCGAGAACTCTTACCATAAACTCTATCTCTAATGTGTAAGAAATTGTTACATTTGTACCAAATTCTGTAAAAGTCTCACTTCATTTCTTTTACTCGATTGTGTCTCCATATTCAGTCATCAAACTTTTTTTATTTTCTTCAAATAGGTCGTCTCCGGTTACTTCGTTTGAAGTGAAAATGGTGAGTGTAGGGGTAGGTACAAGTTCAGATTGGGTGAGAAAATCCTGTCCAAAATCTGGGTAAGTTTTGTAACAGATATTTCTATAGTTTATTAAGTTATTGATATGTTTCTCTGTCTAACATTTTCCCTTCCATTTATAGAACTTCTATAGAAACAGATGAGGTTGTCTTGCGAAGAAGGCAAAATCAGATAGATTATGGAAAAAATACCATAGGTTACCAGCACTTTGTCCAACAGGTTCCCAGGTAAGCGGTAGCTATTAAGTTTTGGTTTTCATTATACCTCTACATAGGAAAAGCTTGGGTGGGCTCGTACTGTGGTCATCACTAGCAGTTCTTCTCAAAGGCCTGGTATTTGGGCTGTTCATTTTAGAATCTGGTCTTGAGGTAAAGACTTTAAATTAACAGTTCTCTCTGTGCTCCTTCTTTGGGAGGCCTCGCGGTGCCTTTTAATTTTTCATGTTTCATTCCAGGAGGACTCGCCAAAGAGGTGTTCATCCCTGTACTCCAAATAAATATAAAAAGTACAGTCGTCGCTCGTGGGACATGCAGATTAAGCTTTGGCGAAGGGCACTTCATGGTTGGGATCCACCTGGATATGAGAGGAAAGTATTTCTAATAATAAAAATGCTGCCCACTTTCAATAAATCTGAGTGACTCACAATCATTAAAACACATCAACAACAACAAAAATTACAATAAAAGCAAAGCTAAAAGTTGGCAAAGGTAATGAAGCAAGTGGTGTTACTCCCCTTCACCAAAGGCCTGGATGAAAAGTTTTGCAGACTTTTCTAATCAACACGGTAGTGAGGGCCATCCAGATCTTGGGAACCTTGTTCCAGGGGGCATCTTAATTGAATTAGTGAAGCAGATGCAATGAGAGGCAGGCAGTCCCTCAAGTAACCAGCTCTATGCCTTTTAAGTATATGTAACAACCAGAACCTTGTATCAAACCCAGTTGCAAATTGGCAACTGTAGTGCAGCTTGCAAAGTAGAGATGTTATTTGGGAATTCTGGATATTGGAGCTTTTAAGTGATTTTCAAGGGCAGCCTCATGTACAGCTTGTTGTAGAAGTCAAATCACAATGTGACATAAGTATAAATGAGTGTCTGAAGAGCCCCCAATCTAGGAAACGTGTAAGAGGCATACTAGATGGAGTTATGCAAAAAATCTTGGCCACAGCTAACACTTGTTCATTAAGTAGGAGATGTGAGTCTAGGAAGACCCTTAGATTTCTAATTTTGCTTATTTGGTTTGAGCGGAAATTTTTAAAAGTAAATTAAGAGACACTCAACCCTATACTTCTCCTGTCAGATATTTTGCTATCAGAAACTTATTAATAAAACCCATCATTTGGCACATTTACTTTTAATCACACCTTTAAATAGCCACCTGTATTGTGCAATATTTACTGCTAGCAGCTTGGTGACCCACTTATAGAATAATGCTCCCACACTATTCAGGAATTGCAGGCCTAGTCTCCAGTCCATATGCACTCTCCTTGGTATTCCTTATCACCATGGAGACAGAGTTAATTGTCAACAGAGTTTTCATGCTCTTCACTGAGAGCAAATGGTTCTGGTGCCCATCAGGGGCTGGGAGTGTTTTGCACTATGTTAAGGTGGAAAATGAGAGGGATCACATATATGAGACAAGAAGGAAGAAGTGAGTAAAACACCATTTTATATTTTCATTCCATTAATTTCCATGTGTTGCGTATATATTGGCTACCATTATGTGGCAGAAGGTGGGAGCATTTAGGCTGGCATATTCAACAACTCCCCTTCCATTTTTCCAATGGGTTTTTATTTACATTCCAAGATAGGAGTATGGAACATTTTGTGGGCTGAAGACTGAATTTCATAAAAATGTTTTGGCAATTGGCAAGGCCACAGTCCAAAGTGACTGGGTCACTCTCTTTTCTCTCTGGGCTCTAAATGAGTTGTCAGCAAAATCCTAGACAGCTCTTTCTGTAGATCTAAACCGACTGTTAAGATAAGACAACTACAGATTGCTTTTTCCCAGTTTGTGTTCTAAAGCTATTTAATGCATTTGCTGCCTGGCTTAGTATGAACAACCTGCTCTGTTTTGCAAGGCAGGAGCTGGTGACCAAAATGGATCTTTTGTCTAATCTCCCAAACGACTGCCTTGATGCTCCATGTGTACAGGAAAATATTTATGAAGAAGTCCTAGGAGAACAGGTATTGGGATTTTGTTTAATTATATCCTATATGACTTTATTTTGAAAGTTAAATAATAAAAGGTTTTGGCAATGTGTGGACAAAATCATAACCTGTATTTAATGCTAAGCAGAGATGAGCATCCTAAGTATGGGCTTAGTGTTGTGTACATATACAAAAACTTCATTTTTTAACAATAACATCTTCAGACCAGTCACTGACTTAAGACTACTTATTTCATGTTATTGTTCTGCTCCCATAGATTTCTGGATTGTCATCTTCTAGCCATTTATATCAGCTCGCTTCAGGATACACTCTCCAACACGGACCATTTTGAGGAAGATGCTGAAGACTGTCCATTTGACTCCTGTCTCTTGTTTTGTTTTCATGGGATCCCAATGCAGTCAGTACTCTAAAATAGAAGACTTAGAGCTAACTTCAAGGATTTTCTTTGCCATTCTGCTCTACCTGTATTGTCACTCAATTAATTTGCTAGGAAATCCACTATTTTATGACAAGATGGACTTCTATTTCTATATTTGATAGTTTTCTATATAGAGTAATAATTATTTAGCTAGAACACAAAGCATTTCCTATTGAAACTACAAAGCAATTGATGATTGCTACTAAAGTAGAATATTATGACTTATTGGTTGCAGTAAGAAAATTGAAAATCAAACTTCTGAACTATGTACAGGTAATTGAATTGCTCTGAGCTTATGTTCTGTCTGTCACTTAGTTTGTTATTGGTTAAATTCTATCTGCTTCACACCTGTCCTGTGGTTGGATTAAATAATATGTTTTGTATTTGATTCCTAATTGACATCCTTCATTTGCTTGAATATGCATGATACTCTTGTATGGGGAGGCATGGCAAAAAATATTATGTAGGAATATTTAGACAGTTGTCTTCTAGGAACTGTAGTTGACAGCAACAAGCAACAGAATCATTGGAATATCTTGGCCTGAGTTTATAGTATTGAATTTCATTTGGTTTTACACCATGACTGGTTTACACAATGTAACTGAGCAGAATCTCTTACTTTTGAATGAACTATAGTCACCTGGTGTATGCAAGTTAAAGAGTAATAAATGGGTTCGCATAACACCAACCAAAATCACATCCTTGCAGTAGCAGTGAATACAGACACTTTGTCAATCTTTAGACATGATGACAGTGTTAAGTTGTAATTCTAGAACTATGTACATATGATGCATAGGACTAGAAATTAGTTCATCACATTTTAGCTTTGTAGATCTGCAAACTCAGCCCATGAATTTAGTAGGTGTGTAGGTGTGTAATAGAACACATTGATTGGGTTATGTTAACCATAAATAAGCATGTGCTAATACAAGCTTCTAATAGTACATATTTACTGAAACTTAACATGTTGGAGTACTGTATACTGTAATTATTCATTTTCCTCCAACAATCTGTCATACTTTGTTCCAATCAGTGCCATAGCTATTTATTTATTGATGCTTTTTATAAGTAGACTTAGAGATAGGTAGTTTTTTCCTTAATGGAAGGGTCAACATTCAAGAGTAATAGTCTCAGCTGAGGCTGTTGTGCAATTTCAGATAGGTAGATGTCTGGAAGAAAGCAAAATGTTCTTGACATGCTTGTCAAGCTATATTTTAGATATAATTTTACCATATTCGGAAACATTATGCATAAATCTGAAGCCACCTCAGAATTTCAACCATGCCTGTGGCTCGGAAGAAATCCGAAGAAGGAATCGCAGCCCTCCGTCATCCAAAGGTTGTCCATCCTAGTAAAAAAAGAAAAGAAAACCCCCCCACAAAACCCCACCACATTGTACTACGTATCCCGTCATACTTTGCTACGTGGTACGATCCATGGGGGGGGGGGGCGTACTTGTGGGGCCGCGAGCGTGCCTCGTAAAAGATGAACCCTTTTCGTAGCCGGAGGGAGGCGTGCGTTTAGCTCCGGACGGACGCGTGAGTGTCGTTTCTGAAAACCGCCTTCGGGATCGCCCCGGAGATATTTTCCACCCCTCACTGTTGTGGGGGTTGGTTCGGCCCAAGCAGGTCGATCCACTCCCGACGGAAAGGGGAGCGGAGGCTCCTGGCGGGGGGGGCGGGCTGGGAGCCCGGGCCGCCGGGTGGGGGCGGCAGCTGGAAAGACGGCGAGGGCCGGCCGGCAACGGGTGCCAGTGCTTCGAGAGAGTCCAGCAGGCAATCTCCCTTCAGTTGGATGGTTGGTTCCAGCGGTGTTTAGAATAGGGAGTGTGTGTGTGTAGGGAAGGGGGGGGGGGTCGCGCGTGAGACTATTGGGGCGCGCTACTTCTCCGGCTGAACCGCCGCGAGGTGGTGGTGGAGCTGCCGCCCCCTCCAGCAGGCGTGGAGGGGGGGGGGGAGAAAGAATAAGGGATCGGGTGTTCGGTACGTGCCGAAGGGGCTGCAGAGCTTGAGTGCGTAACGTGGGGAGGCAGGGAGGGGGGGGACACTGGGCGTGAAGTGGGGAGAGGGGAGGGGGGTAAAGCATCAGGCTAAGGTGGGATGGTCTTTGTGAGAGATGGGGGCTCGTGGACATGTTGTCATTAAAAAAAAAAAGGGAAGTCGGGGTGGTTTTGTTTTTATGCGGGGGGGGAGGGCTCGATGGAGAGAGAGAGAAGCAAGGTGGAGATTGCATGCCAGGAGGCGGCTGTTGGTCGCCCGGTGGGTGCATCTGTATGGGAATTTGGGGTTGGAATGGAAGGGGGCCTCGTTTGGAAGAAGTGGGGAGGAGGCGATTGGCTCCTTCCGAAGGAGGGTGGAACAGGGCCTGCTTTGTTAAGAGGACTGCGTCCCCTGTGGGTGCATTTCTCAAAAAAACCCTAGGTTGATGGGACCCATTCTTTCAAAGCAGCCGAATCACACCGCTGGCGGATACACAGCCTTTTTTTTTTTGGCGTGGAGTCTTACTCTGGGATGTAACGTGTGTGTGTGTGGGGGGGGGTGTTTGAGGTTGCTTAAGGCCTACCTCCCTCTTGATGTGTGCTTCCTTAAGTAGGTAATTATGTAATTGAAGGAAACTGAATGAAAATCAAATTACAGAGGTTGGGGGAGGGAGGAGAAGAAACCAACTGCAGGAGAAAACATACTTTCTTTCGAAAGGGGTTTGGCAATGCTCTGGCTTTTAATGTGGCGAGGCATCAAGGAAAATGGCTTCATTTCTCTGGAACCTGGAAAGGCCCATGACCTGAAGCTATTAAAATAAGGAGGAGTACAGGAAGATGCAAGGGGGTATAATTGCAGAACAGGAAATGAAGCAAAAAGAAGAATTTTGCCCAACAGTCAGGAAGAATAATGGGGGGGAGGTTTCCCAGATAATGCAAGATGTAAAATTCCACTCATTCTTCAAAGTTATCTTTTGCATTATTTACTTGAGGTCTGTGGGAGATTATAGTACATGTTTGAGCTGATTCTCACAATAGTCCTAATAATGAACGTGGAGAGATACTGACTTATTCAAGGCCACCCAGTAGGCTCCCTGACTGAGCAGAGGTCTGAACTTCTTTTCAGATGCAAATCTAGTATATTCTATTAACTGCTAAATGAATCAGGATTACAACTCTTGATTAAATTTAAAATAGAATTGTAAATTAGATTGGCATCTAAGACACATTCAGCTCAGAAAAAGTTGAGGAAATTGTATATAAACACCTATGTATGATATGTGTAATGGTTATTTCTCTTAAGTGAAATGGAAAACGTAGACACGTAGAGGAACAAGTTCCAATAACTTTAATTTGCTCCAAAGCAAGCCTGATTTTGCTTAACTTGCTAGGGTAAAATAAAGTGTGTGACTCTCTCTGCATAGTGCAAACCCAGCCAGTACTGTATATTTAATTTATTGGTTAGTGTGCACTATGTACCCAGACAGCTGGGTTAATTATGGGCTTGCGTGTTGTGTGAACAAAGCCTCAATTTACAATTGCAGTTAATTTGTAATAGTAACTGAACTGTTGTAGGTATCTCTTTAAAATGTAGGATAAAAAGACTTTTTTAGATAGTCCTCTTAATTCTTATTGAGTCTAACATTTTTGAATATGCATTTTTATTGTTTCTACTTATTTAGCACCACTAGTATATTCTACCTCCCTGAATTTCAAAAGCAAGTACATAAACAAGGGGGTAGGTGTCCAACCTAAAAGACCTTAACTTTTAAAGCAAGCAATGAAGAAGAGAATAAAACCGGGCAGTAAGAAGAGGAAGATGGAGAGACTGAATGTGAGCAAATCTACTTAAATTAGTACTAGATTTCTAATAAAAGCCCTTTCTCCTTTGTACAATATTTTTTTACTTTAGAATTCTATTTTTCTCTATCATTGAGATATGTAATCATTATTACCTTAAATAATATATAAATCTATGGAGCCCCTTCCCCGAGGATAGAAAAAAGGGTTTTTAAAAAATAACTATTATTAATAGTTGAGCAGAAAGGATATTATGGAAGTTAAAGGTACTAAAAAATAATTAAATGAAACATAAAAAATAATGAAAGTATAGTTTCAGAAAAAAAAATCATTATATCTTTCCTGTTTTTTCTAATCGGTTTAAGATAAATGTTAGGCTGCCAACTATTTTAATCTGAAATATAGTCACTTGTGATTGAATGATGAGTAAGTTATACTAATCCTTGAATAGTTATAATTGACATTGTTTATAAAATTAACCCATACTTATTTTGTTTTGATTTCTAATGCAGTGTAAACCTAGCCATTATGATTTGTGAATTATAATCTACATTTTGTTACAAATAGTCGATTGTTGTTTAAATCAACATATTGTTCTTAAAGATGTTAAGACAGCATTATTTGTGAACTATTCTACCTCAAAAGTAAGCTTTATTGAAATCAGCAAGTATGCTGATATGTATTGGGTTGTACCTCAAAGACTAGATTGGTTGCAAAGAAAATCTGTTTCTGTGTAGTTAGGCATAAGAAACATTTAGCCAGTGTTATTAATAGGTAAAGTGTATAGAAGATTTGAACTTTGCAATATTCAAAGTATCGTTTAAACATTACTCTGCTTTTCCTGAGAATGAATGAAACAATTTGTCTCTGCTGCAGTTTTAAATTGGTTTTGCTCACTTTAAAAAAATACATAAGAAAGTTTGTCTATGTTGATAAACAAATAGTACTGTTAATTTTCATTGATTTGTAGAAAGCAAAATGATAAATTAGCAATATATTCCAAAAGCAAATAAAGTAAATAATTTAGTAAAATACAACATGAGAGATTAGTTATATATATTAAGAAAAGAATCTCAAACTGGAGCAAAGCTGTCAATATTAAATAGTTGACTGTAATTTATAATCCAACCTATTGAATGCTGAGCAATGCTGATAAGAAACAGTCACATGGACTATGGAATTGTTCATATATTTTTTATACAGTAATTAGTTTGGTTTTCTTATCATGAAGCATTGTATGTTTGCCATAATATATTTAAGAAAGTATTTATTTTATTGGATTATGTGGCTACCCATATAAATAACTCTGGACAGCTAACTATATTTATAGGAAATATGGTAGGGGCAGGAGGTCTGAGATCTTAAGAGTGGAGTGTTAAAGTGTAAGGGCAAATTACCACTATGATGGCAGAGGAAGGTATGCATTGAGTAGGATGTTTTAGCAATAGCACTTAGACTTATGTGCCGCTTCACAGGGCTTTCCAAATGTTTACAAAGTCAGCATATTTCCCCCAACAATTTGGGTCCTCCTTTTACCAATCATTGAAGGATGGAAGGCGTAGTCAACCTTGACCCTGATGAGAATCAAATTGCTGAATTGCTGACAGCCAGCAGAAGTAGCCTGCAGTATTGCATTCTAACCACTGTGGCAGCACAGCTCCGTTTAGGAGGAGATGGGATTGGCCTTTAGGTGCCAAGCCATTTTTCAACTCAATGACCTCTTTGATGGGTATGGGAGACCAGATTACTTAACAACCTGGTCTAAGGTTGGTGAATACTAGAAGCCTATATAATAAAACCACATTCCACATTAAGAGGTAAATGAATGTTTAGGTTTGGCATGGTAATGATTCTAATTGGCCAAAGGCGTTTATGTAGTGCTATCTAAGATTTTCCCTCACTTTGAATGCTTCTATAACTATGGCTCCAGGGCTCAGAGGGTTCATGGTGGTAATGATCTTACAGAACATTTTGGTTGTTGCCAAATGTCCTGCCCCACAAATGATACTTTTTGAAGCTGAGTTGTGGGGTTACAACTCGTGTAGAAGAAGCCCTTACCTCAGGATAGATGAAGTATGAGCTAGAACAGGGCTGTCAAACTCCCAACCCTGTGGGCTGGATGCATCACACGCTGGCCATGCCTACACCTATTTTAGCGAAGGGGGGGAAAGTCCCGATATGTCACGTGACGCCTCCATATTGATATAAGATAAAAGTTATTACCTTGGTTGGATTCCTGTGGTTGGAGACTCTGAGAGTCTATCCCTGAAGGAGCAAATCTTTCGGTTCTCCTGGTTGATCAGCAAATAGAAATTGTCTTTTGGTCACCCACAACTGGTATTCCAGTTGCAGCCTTTTTTTGAGCACAAAAGTTGGTTTTGTGGTTTCCCGCCCTTAGCGGCTCAAGGCTAGTTTATTGCTTTTGAAAATTACTTGGAAGCTGGTCACTTGCTGATCTGTTCACTTTCAACAGATCAAAGCTGTTTTTAGCATGGAATATTTATTTTGCAGGCTTGCTTTGATTTCTGGGTATAATTCAATATTTTGATATTAAACTATAAAGTTCTGTGGATTTTGGCCTCTATATCTTAAGGAATGTCTCCTCCAAGCAATCTGCTTTTACAGTATATTTAAGCTGAGAGAAGATGCTTTGGATCCTTTCTTCATTAGGAGTGAGGGGGTGGGAGCCTGGAGACAGGTCTTCTTATTGTCTACCCCATTACAATTAGTTTGTCCTCAGAAGCCCTGACCACCCCCGCAATATCTATTTTGAGGAAGATGGTAAAGAGAATTTTATTTCAGTAACAATTGGAGGAGTAGCTAATGATCATTTGACTGCCTTATTCCTGATAGTTGGTTTTTACTATTCTTATTTTTTAATTTCCATTCAATATTCACTACTTTTACCCAGAACTCTTAAAATATTTTTAATTTTATGGAGCTAGCAGTTGTTTTAATTATTTTTATTAACTGTATCTGGTTCATTGGGTGAGAGATAAATACTGAAATAAGAAAACATAATCTAGCTTCTTAGAGTTGTACATTTTATGTACAAATATGTATATTGTGGTACAATGCCACAAAACGAAGCATGGGAACTTTGGATGGGAGTCTGTTGAATTTTTTTTTTAAAAGAATGAAATTAAAAAGGAAATGGTGCGTGATTTTAGACAGGCAGACCAATCAAATTCCAAGATAGAAAGAAACTCATTGGCCAATCACTTCTATCTACAGCATTTGAATTTTAATGGGACTATGTGGTATGTATAAGTCAGTGATGGTGAACCTTTCTTTGCTTGGGTGCCGAAAGAGCATGTGCGTGCACTATCGCACATGCGCAAGTGCCCAAACCCATAATTCAATGCTTGGGAAGGGCAAAAACAGCTTCCCCTGGCCCTTGAAGGCACTCTGGAAGCCGGAAATGGCTTGTTTTCCAACTTCTGGTGGGCCCAGTAGGCTCGTGTTTGGCCCTCCCCAGGCTCCAAAGGCTTCCCTGGAGCCGAGGGAGGGTAAAAATGCCTTCCCCCATCCCCCTGGAATCTCTAGAAACCAAAAACACCCTCCCAGAGCCTCTGTGGGAGGCAAAAATCAGTTGGCCAGCACACATATGCACGTTGGAGCTGAGCTAGGCCAATAGTTCACGTGCCAGCAGATATGACTCCATGTGCCACCTGTGGCACCCATGCCATAGGTTCGCCATCTCTGGTATAAGTGAGGCTTAGCTTACTTGGACTTTTAAACTGTTTTTGAAACTATTTAAGACTTTTCCTTTGAATGATAAATTATGGTATTGTAAGTTTTCAGGAATACTAGTCAAAAGATTTTGTGTTTCTGCAAAAAGTATTTAAATAGCCTCATTTGTCACTGAAACTACAAGATGTTGAGTCCCACTTAAGAAGATAAAAGAATCGCGACTAGTAGTTTGACTGGTAGTTTATGCCCTGGGACCTCTTTGGGACAGAATACATATACTGTACACAGAACACCCACACACCCAAAACTTGATTTTTTTAAAAAATTAAAAGAAATAAAGAAAGAAATACTGTTTTGCAATCTGATTTGCTTGTGAAACTTTGCTTTCTCCCTGCGTACTGCAGATAGGGTTTATACGAGTCTTTGGAGAGGGGCGGCATACAAATCTAATAAACATACAAATATATTTACATACAAGGACGAAACTAAAGTGCACATTCAGGTTTTAAGGAACAGATCAGACTTGAACAAGTGGGATGCATTAATATGTATGTTTCTTGCAGGGGTCGGGAGAATGACATGGAATTTGGCTAGATTGTGAATGAGCAGATATGGTAACTGATGATGATTAAACACAGCTGGACTTGCTGAGGAAGGCAGAAGGTTGGGAAGTGCTGGAGTCTGAAGAAAATGCCCGGCCTTCCTGAGAAGCCATGATCACACTGATCACTGAGCAGCTACAAAAGCAGAGCTTGAAGAAATTGAAATGCATATCATTCCACATCAATCTGGTATGATTTCTTCATTTTATAATATACAGTGTTCCCTTGCTTTTTGCGGGGCATGCGTTCCCAGACCGCCCGCGAAAGTCGAATTTCCGCGAAGTAGAGATGCGGAAGTAAATACACTATTTTGGCTATGAACAGTATCCCAAGCCTTCCCTTAACACTTTAAACCCCTAAATTGCAATTTCCCATTCCCTTAGCAACCATTCAGATTATTACTCACCATGTTTATTTATTAAAGTTTATTAAAAAAAATATTTATTAAAGGCAGACGAAAGTTTGGCGATGACATATGACGTCATCGGGTGGGAAAAACCGTGGTATAGGGGGGAAACCCGCAAAGTATTTTTTAATTAACATTTTTGAAAAACCGTGGTATAGACTTTCTGCAAAGTTCGAACCCGCGAAAATCGAGGGAACACTGTATATATTCTGTTGCTAATATATTAACAATATTGTACTAACATCAATGTAGCACAGATGCCAGGATCAGGAGATTTTGAACTTTCTATCGTGAACAGCTTCCTGCCCATGTTATCGGGGAAACTGTTTTTAAAACTGAGGAGAATATAAGAAACAGCTTAGGGGTATAAGCTTGCAGTTCAAATATATATTTTTATTTATCAGTCTAGTCTAGTGCAAGCCTATTATATGTGCTAAAAAAAAGGTTCTGTTCTTTTACATTTGTTAAATTATATGCAGCACTATCTCACTGTTAAAGCGACTCTGGTCAGCTTATTTATGTTAAATAACAGATAATCCTTCTTTAATGACTGCCTCATTTAGTGTCTGTTTGCAGTTATAGTGGTAATGAAAAAGTAGCTTTATGACCAATTTCCCTATTTCTGACCTTTCTAGGTCTGGAAAACAAAGCAAAGCAAAGCTAAAGTAATATCATAAGCACAGCAGGGGTGAAATGCTCCTGGTTCGCTAGTTCCTGCTGGTCGTCGGAGAGCCAGTTGCGAAAGCTGCACGAGGCTCCGCCTACTGGCCCAGATACTGCTCTTTGAGTTCTTTTACCCTCTGCGCATGCACAGAGGGTAAAAGAAACCAAATGGCAGTCCAGGCAGGTGGGCGGAGCCTTTGTGACAAGCTCTCCGACGACCAATAGGTACGAGCGAACTGGGAGAATTTCACCTCTGAAGCATAGTCATGGTTTCATTTAGCAATATTCAATGCATATATATTTTATTACTATATTTTCCTTTTACCTATTTTTACCCTTGACTTAGGGGTGAAATCCTCCCGTTTCAGGCCGGTTTGGGCAATAAGTAGTTTTTGCGGCGTCTGGTTTGGATAACCAGGATGGCAGCACAAGGCTCCGCCCAGTCACCCCAACATCATCATTTCCTGTTTTATAAAAAAACTTTTAAAAGCCCTTTTTCCCCATAAAGAAAGAAAGAGAGAGGGAGGTGGAAAGGAAAGGGGAGGGAGAAATAAATAAAAAGAGAGAGGTGTTAGAATGAAAAAATCAGGACTCATTTTCCAGCCTGGAGATTGCTTGCCAAAGAAGAAAAACAAATGCTATCGCTTTAAATCAAGAGTCTCCAAACTTAGCCACATGGCTGGCTGAGGAATTCTGGGAGTTGAAGTCCACAAGTCTTAATGTTGCAAACTTTGGAGTCTCCTGCTTTAAATTGAAAAGCCTTCGGAAGCTGCTCGGAAGTTTTTTAATGGCAGAAGCAAAGTGACTTTCAGCAGTGAATAAAAGGAAGGATTTATTTATTTATTATTATTTATTAATTGGATTTATATGCCGCCCCTCACCGAGGACTCAGATTCTTATATGATTCTATGATTTTGAAGTTTTGGGGTTTGTGCAATATGGGCTTTGTGTCTCTAACAGGGTTTGGGTGATTCCCATTATGGCTAACTGATTTTCGTCCTGTGTTGGGTCTTGAGTGTGGAGCTGCTTAGTCTGATTCTACTGCTGTGTTTTGTTAGCTGCTTGCCATGGAGAAATTTCAAAATATCTTGTCTTGAATGGGTTTTCTAAAGATCTGTTTGCCTGCTTGTGTGAGTGGAGCCAAATATCAGGCTTCCACTTTCTATATGGTCATTGGTCATTATCTCATTATCTCAATCGGGCAGGAATGTGGAATGAGCTTCAGGCAGGTTATTTGTTAGCAGCTTGATTTTTCCTTTTCTGGGAGCCTTTTATTATGAATAATATTTTTGGGGTGGGGGTTGATTCCCACAAAAAAAAAAAAAAAGAAAGGAAAGAGGGAGGGAGGACCACAAACCTGGATGGCACTACACACAAGTTCAGAGGATGCTTTGAAACAGCACAGTAAAGGCTGGAAAAGACCTCAGAGGTCATCTAGGTCAGCCCCCTGCTTCCTGGCAAAATGGACTGCTAAATGGCCTTCCCACCCAGTCACATGACCACATGGCCACGCCCATCTGAAGCAACGCCCACCTGACCTCCAGGCCACGCCTACAAAATAACCCACGCCCACAGAAACGGTAGAGAAAATTTTCCCATTTCACCCCTGCCTAGACTTATATCCCGTATTTTATTTTTGTTTTATATTTTTGATATGGTCATAAGACTAATCAACATACCATCCACTTGGCAATCGCTTTTTTTAACAATCAAGTTGCTGTCTTAGCTGTGGTCGCTAAATGAGGATTGCCTGTAAGAAACCAGTATCGATAGTATGCTAGATTCTGTAGAGACAGAATGGCGTTATTGTGCACTTTACACCTACTTTGGAAGCACTACTTTGGTTTTGTTTGTCAGACAATCTGTGCTTCACTTCTGCACCTTAAAAAAGCTAAAATAACTTCAGAAACAGCCGGTATACAGTGTTCCCTCGACTTTTGCGAAGATGCGTTCCAAGACTGCCCGCAAAAGTCGAATTTCCGCAAAGTAGAGATGCGGAAGTAAATACACTATTTTTGGCTATGAACAGTATCACAAGCCTTCCCTTAACACTTTAAACCCCTAAATTACAATTTCCCATTCCCTTAGCAACCATTTAGATTATTACTCACCATGTTTATTCATTAAAGTTTATTAAAAAAATATTTATTAAAGGCGGACAAAAGTTTGACGATGACAGACTGACGTCATCGGGTGGGAAAAACCGTGGTACAGTATAGGAAAATAACCTGCAAACTATTTTTAATTAATATTTTTGAAAAACCGTGGTATAGACTTTTCGTGAAGTTTCAACCCGCGAAAATCGAGGGAACACTATTTGCAATCGATTTGTGATATTTTTAAAGAGGCCAATATATAGAGAGAGCAGATATCAGTGTATGTGAAATTTTTCATGCTTTCTTCATCTAACACCTCATCTCAACAATCAGGAGATGCAGAACATTTTTAAAAGCAAATATGTGAAAAGATGGGTGAGAACTTTAACCAGTATGTCTACATGTTTTTTAAAAATACACATAAAGCTAAGATGGGCAACAGGTAGGTCAAAAAAAGAGCAATGAGCAACCTCTGATGCAGGGTATTTTCTTGCTGAAAGAATAAAACTGAGTAGACCTAAAGCAGTTTTTAATCTCCTAGACTAGGAGTAGGCAAAGTTGGCTCTTCTGTGACTTGTGGACTTCAATTCCCAGAATTCCTAATCCAATCATGATAGCTCAGGAATTCTGGGAGTTGAAGTCCACATCATAGAAGAGCCAACTTTGCCTGCCCCTGTCTTAGACATTTGCTTAGGTTAGTTTACTTTTGAGATTATGGAACAACTAGTTTTTAATATTAAAAAATCAATAGAAATATAATTAGGCTATTACCTGACCCACCCACCCTATATATATATTTGTATATTCATCAAACTACTAGTCAGTTGGAATTACATTTCATAGTGATGGGTAATATTTATTTATTTATTTATTTGATTTTTTTAATGCCGCCCTTCTCCTTAGACTCAGGGCGGCTTACAACATGTTAGCAGTAGCACTTTTTTTTAACAGAGCCAGCATATTGTCCCCACAATCCGGGTCCTCATTTTACCCACCTTGGAAGGATGGAAGGCTGAGTCAACCTTGAGCCGGTGATGAGATTTGAACTACTGACCTACAGATCTACAGTCAGCTTTAGTGGCCTGCAGTACTGATAATAGTACTGATAGATTCTCTTCCTCTAGAAAAATGTCATTGGTAGCCTGTTTGAGAACAGAAAGGCTGTTTTATGTATAGATGTGATTAATGTATGGAATTTAATGCTGCATTATGATACCTACTGCATAAATTATGGGCTATAGGTAGCTGTAATCACAACACATGGAAGAATCTTGCTAGTATATTCTACTTAAAACATTTTTTTGCCTTTTGGCATGGTCACTGCTAAAATATTGTAAGTTCTGAACCACATGCTCCTCTGCTTTCATTTAGCATAACAATTATATTGCATTTATGGGGAAAGCAGACTGGATTTTATTAAAGAGTAGTAAGGATAAGTGATATTCTGTGAACTGGTAACAGAGTTCTTGAAATTATGGAGTTTGCCGAAGGAAAATTTCAGATAAGTATAAATGTGTTTACTTGGATCACATAATAAGCCTGTGGAGTTTAGTTTGTTGCAGCAGTTTGTATTATCATATTCTCTTCTCACAAAATTAAGATGACATGATAGAATAAATTTAAAAAAATAGAAAAACTTTATTTCAGGCCTTTCTCACCTCCTGGTTTTGTTTGCTGTTACCACTGTCGCCATCACCTTCTCATGGTGCTACTTGCCTGTTCCTATCTTACAACATTCTGCAGTTGAGGGAATAAATCCAAGTGTATTGTTTCCATAGGATGATCGTTAAGCAAATACTTTGCTATAATAACTGCACATGTACATTGACAAGAATTGGTATCAGAACCATCTGCATTGGTTGCCAATCAGTTTCCGATCACAATTCAAAGTGTTGGTTATGACCTATAAAGCCCTTCATGGCACCGGGCCAGCTTATCTCTGAGACCGCCTTCTGCCGCACGAATCCCAGCGACCAATTAGGTCCCACAGAGTGGGCCTTCTCCGGGTCCCGTCAACTAAACAATGCCGTTTGGCGGGACCCAGGGGAAGAGCCTTCTCTGTGGCGGCCCCAACCCTCTGGAACCAACTCCCCCCAGAGATTAGAATAGCCCCCACCCTTCTTGCCTTTCGTAAGCTTCTTAAAACCCACCTCTGTCGTCAGGCATGGGGGAATTAAGATATTCTTTCCCCCCAGGCTTCTACAATTTATGTATGGTACGTTTGTATGTATGATTGGTTTTAAAATAAGGGTTTTTAGCTACTTTTGTACTGGATTGTCGCATGTTGTTTTTACCACTGTTGTTAGCCGCCCCGAGTCTACGGAGGGGGCAGCATACAAATCCAATGAAATGAAATGAAATCCCATGCTAAATGTCAGAGACTTCTAAATGCAGCTTTTATGGCAGAAATATAGAAACTCGGTTTACATTGCTTGTTTTCAAAAGATTATTATTTATAAAATTTATATGGTCATGAACTTAAACAAATAACTCTGGACATGACACAGCGCTAAACAATAAAAACAATATAAATACAAATGCGAAAAAAGCAGTGAAATATAATACAGTGGAACCTCGACATACGAGCAGCTCTACTTACGAGCTACTCGAGATAAGAGCTGGGAGGGCAGCTAACTTCCGCGTTCGGCTTCAGGAGACAGCTCCTTGGCGCTCGTATCCCGCGTGTTTTAAAAGGTTGCAGCTGGCCTGGGGTGCTCGGGGGGTGCTGGCAAGCCCCCCAGGCCGGCTGCAACCTTTTAAAACACGCGCGCCGCTTCGCAGCTGTCTCCTGAAGCCGAACGCCAACTTCCGCGTTCGGCTTCAGGAGACAGCTGCGAAGCGGCGCGCGTGTTTTAAAACATCGCAGCCGGCCTGGGGGGCTCGGGGGGAAGCCCCCGAGCCCCCAGGCCGGCTGCGACGTTTTAAAACACCCGCGCCGCTTCGCAGCTGTCTCCTGAAGCCGAACGCTAACTTCCGCGTTCGGCGGCAGCGGTTTTTTTTTGTTGTTGCACGAATTAATTGACTTTACATTGTTTCCTATGGGAAACAATGTTTCGTCATACGAGCGTTCCGACTTACGAGCCTCCTCCCGGAACCAATTAGTCTTGTAAGTCGGGGTTCTACTGTATGCAGGATATGAAAGTCAAGATATCTCACATCTAATCCACTAACATCAATCACCATTAATAACTTAGCCTTAATGCTTATATGAAAAAACCTAGCTGTGTTACAGCTTTCTTTAAGGCTATTGGGGTCAATGCCATCCTGACTTGCAAGGGGATGCTGTTCCACTGGGCAGACATGGCAACAGAAAAGAAATGCCCCTCTTGTCCACATAATGACCCTATTTCACTAAAACAGGACTGTCAAAATCGCAGTCCATGGGCCAGATGCGTCACATGTCATGCCCACGGCCAGTTTAGCGAAGGAGGGGAAAAGTCACGATACGTCACGTGACACCATCATGACGATGCGAGTTTGACACCCCTTCACTAAAGGGATCCAGCATATGCTCACCCTGCAAAATCTGGTGAGATGGGCACAAATGAATGGAAACAGGCAGGCTCAGGTGTGATCTGGCCTTGTGCCATGTAGAGCTTTAAAGGTAATAGCCAGCACTTTGAATTGCACCTGGAAGAACCCTGGAAACACTATTACAGCTCACACATCTGAAGAGTTACTATGGGCAAACTTTGGTACACACAATACTACACATGCTGGTATATTTGGACAGGGAGTCTCTACTCACTCTACTCTACTCATGCCCTTATCACCTTGAGGTTTGATTACTGCAATGGTCTCTACCTGGGGCTACCTTTGAAGAGTGTTAGGAAACTACAAATTGTGGAAAATGCAGCTGTGTGAGCGGTCATGGGCCTTCCTAGATATGCCCATGTTTCTCCAACATTCCGCGGACTGCATTGGCTGCTGATTGGTTTCCGGATGCAATTCAAAGTCTTGGTTATGACCTATAAAGCCCTACATAGCATCGGGCCAGACTACTTGCGGGACCATCTTCTGCTGTATGAGTCTCAGCAACTGGTCAGGTCCCACAGAGTTGGCCTTCTCTAGACAATGTCGTTTGGCGGGACCTAGGGGAAGAGCCTTCTCTGTGGGGGCTCCGGCCCTCTGGAATCAGCTCCCCCCTGGAGATTCGTACTGCCCCACCCTCCTCGCCTTCTGCAAGAGTCTAAAGACTTACGTTTGCCGCCCGGCTTGGGATCATTAGACTCTAGCCTCCTGGCTGACGAGTGTAGGTATGTTTTGCTGTTTGAATGGGAATGAGTGATTTTAAATGTTATTAGGGTTTTTAATTAAAGGAATTTAGTTAAATTAATTGGATTTTTAGGTATGTATACTGTATATTGTTTTGACCTGTTGTGGGCCGCCCCGAGTCCTCGGAGAGGGGCAGCATACAAATCAAATAGATGGTTCCCTGGATAGTTCAGTGGATTTCAAGCTGGCTGAAGCGTAGACATCAGAGAGTTATTGTTAATGGTGAGTATTCTGAGCAGAGACAGGTTACAAGCGGTGTGCCACAAGGGTCTGTTCTGGGTCCTATTCTTTTTAATATGTTTGTGAGTGACATAGGGGAAGGTTTGGTAGGGAAGGTTTGCCTATTTGCCGATGACTCTAAAGTGTGCAATAGGGTTGATATTACTGTAATATGGTAAATGATTTAGCTTTACTAGATAAATGGTCAAAACAATGGAAACTGCAGTTTAATGTTTCCAAATGTAAAATAATGCACTTGGGGAAAAGGAATCCTCAATCTGAGTATTGCATTGGCAGTTCTGTGTTAGCAAAAACTTCAGAAGAGAAGGATTTAGGGGTAGTGATTTCTGACAGTCTCAAAATGGGTGAGCAGTGTGTTCGGGCGGTAGGAAAAGCAAGTAGGATGCTTGGCTGCATAGCTAGAGGTATAACAAGCAGGAAGAGGGAGATTGTGATCCCCTTATATAGAGCGCTGGTGAGACCACATTTGGAATAGTGTGTTCAGTTCTGGAGAGCTCACCTACAAAAAGATATTGACAAAATTGAACTGGTCCAAAGACGGGCTACAAGAATGGTGGAAGGTCTTAAGCATAAAACGTATCAGGAAAGACTTAATGAACTCAATCTGTATAGTCTGGAGCAGCGTTTCCCAACCGGTGTTCCGCGGCACACTGGTGTGCCGCGAGACATGGCCAGGTGTGCCGCCAAGCTTCAGCTGGGCGGGGCGCTGCCAGTACTTCCGTCCTGGGGCTCCCGCTCGCAGCTGTCTCCTGCTCGATGCCGCGGTTTTCGGCGCTCTCCTGCTGGGCCCCAAAGAAGGAAGGCAGGAAGAAGGAGAGCTCCATTCTTCGCACCTTTTTCCCGCCTTCTTTCTTTGGGGTCCAGCAGGAGAGCGCCGAAAACCGCGGCATCGAGCAGGAGGCGGGGGACAGCTGCGAGCGGGAGCCCCAGGACGGAAGTACCGGCAGCGCCCCGCCCAGCTGGAGCTCCTCTTTCGTCGACGGCAAGTGTCCGATGGGAGCGGGGTGGTGGTGGCCGCAGCGGCCGCAGGCAGTCGGGGGAGATGGCGGCGGCGAGAGGGATCGCTCGCTCTCTCTCTCTCAGCTGACTGCAAGTGGGAGCCCTGACGGTGGCGGTTGGACGTTCTGCTGGACGTCGTACATGCTGGCGCTGCGTGCCTGGCATATATGGTGTCCAGCACCACGTTCAGCTGCCGCCGTCAGGGCTCCCGCTTGCAGTCAGCTGAGAGAGAGAGAGAAAGAGAGACATATAAGAGGCAGAGAGATAGAGAAAGAGAGAGAGAAAGAGAGACAAAGCAAGAGAGGCAGAGAGAGAGAAAAAGAAAGAGAGACATAGCAAGAGAAAAAGAGAGACTTAGCAAGAGAGGCACAGAGAGAGAGAGAGAGAGAAAGAGAAGAGAAAGAGAGACATAGCAAGAGAGACAGAGAGAGAAAGAGAGATAGCAAGAGAGGCAAAGAGAAAGAAAGAGACATATAGCAAGACAGTGAAAGAGAGAGAGAGAGCAAGAGAGAGAAAAAAGCAAGAAAGAGATAGCAAGAGAGACAGAGAGAGAGAGCAAGGGAGAGAGAAAGACATAGAGAAAGGGAAGGAGGGAGAGAGAAAGAGAGCAAAAAAGAGAGGAAGAAAGAAAGAAAGAGGGATGGAGAGAGAGAATGAAGGGAAGGAAGGAAAAGAGAGAAAGAGGGAGAAATAGAGCGAAAGGGAGGAAGAGAGAGGGTTTTTTTGTCCAAACTTTTCTTTAGCCCCCCCCCCCCCCTTTCAGTGTTCCCCAGGATTTTGAAAATACGAATAATGTGCCGCGGCTCAAAAAAGGTTGGGAAACACTGGTCTGGAGGACAGAAGGAAAAGGGGGGACATGATCGAAACATTTAATTATGTTAAAGGGTTTAAATAAGGTTCAGGGGGAAAGTTTTTTTAATAGGAAAGTGAGCACAAGAACAAGGGGACACAATCTGAAGTTAGTTAGGGGAAAGATCAAAAGCAACGTGAGAAAATATTATTTTACTGAAAGAGTAGTAGATCCCTGGAACAAACTTCCAGCAGACGTGGTTGGTAAATCCACAGTAACTGAATTTAAACATGCCTGGGATAAACATACAGTGATACCTCGTCATACAAACGCCTCGTCATACAAACTTTTCGAGATACAAACCCAGGGTTTGTAATGGAAGTCTGGAGGTGGGGTTTCCCAGCGAGAGGAGCCTCAGTGAAATCGCAGCATTGCAAAAACACAGAGGTCCAGAGGTGGGGTTTCAAGGATTTCGGTGTTTTTGCGATGCTGCGATTTCATTGAGGCTCCCTTCGCTGGGAAACCCCACCTCCGGACTTCCATTGCCAGTGAAGTGCTCGTTTTTGTGATGCTGGGATTCTCCTGCTGGGATTCCCCTGCAGCATCGCAAAAACACAGAAATCCAGAGCTGGGGATTCCCTATGGAGGGGTGCCTCAGGCGAATCCCAGCAGTGCAAAAAACGGGTGCTTTGGCTGGCCAAAAGGGGCGAATTTTGGGCTTGCACGCATTAATCGCTTTTCCATTGATTCCTATGGGAAACATTGTTTTGTCTTACGAACTTTTCACCTTAAGAACCTCGTCCCAGAACCAATTAAGTTTGTAAGACAAGGTATCACTATATCCATTGTAAGATAAAATACAGGAAATAGTATAAGGGCAGACTAGATGGACCATGAGGTCTTTTTTCTGCCATCAGTCTTCTATGTTTCTATGTTTCTATGGATGGATGGATGGATATTATGGATCAGCTGAAGTTATGAATGCTTCCCAAAGATATCCCCACATGCAGTATGTTGCAACAAGACAGAGGCTGATAAAGCATGAGTGCATGTAAGCAGAGTCTCCTGAACTAGCAACAGTGCAACTGGAGGATAAGATGACCCAGGGTAAAGGCCATCCTATTCTCCCACCAATTTTAAGCTTGTTTTTGCATGACTTCTATCTTGATTTCCAGTCATCCTAATTATTTAATGTAAAGCATTTCTGGGTTTGTACTTTTTCCAATGTTTTCTTTTTCCTTAATAGGGGCAGAAACAGCTGTGCAAAGAAATTCCCTCCACAGACTATCCTTGTAACCTAAGGACCTGACTTGAAAAACCAAGGACAATATGCTCCTGTATGAGAAAATATAAATTAAAAGGGAGTGATTCGGTGGAATATGAAGCATGTGCTTCCTGATTCTTTTTAGGTTTGGAGTCCACGGTGAACGTGCCTGGAAATTAATACATTATAGCAGCACAAAGT